>NC_056737.1:1862617117-1862757117 GCF_019279795.1 Protopterus annectens
TTCTGGCATCCTAGTGTAGCATTATACTGCTATCTGGGACAGGTTTTTTTTATCCTACCAACAATTCAAACCTATCCTACCCCTGCAAATGATATACGGTATTGCAATCACAGAAACCCACAGATTTCTGCCAGTTTTTTCCCATTTTGTTATGGTGAGTGATGTACCCCTCTGATCTTCAACAGCCAAGATTAGTAATAATAGTAGTACCAAAGGCACCCTTCCCCAGTGCAAACAACCTGTCAAAATGTCACTCCCCCACCTTCCCATCTGACTGCTTAAGAGCAAGTACTGCACATCAAACCCAGATCTCTGGGCTTCAGTCAAGGCTTTTTCCTTCTGTATCACACTGGGATTACAGTTTATTCAGACAAATTTGACATCTCCATGCGTTAGTAGTAACGTATTGACATAACTGAATTTCATCACAGGTACATCAATCTGCAGGACACCAATTTTCACTTTTAAACATACATTTTCCTCTGTCTGAATACTATCAATAGTCAAAGATGTGTATGGTAATTTTCTACAAACATATACTAGAATTTAAATATCATTTATGAGACAAAATCTAAAAAGCAGTGTCAGGGGAAATGCAGTCAGATATGTTATTCCTGCTCATCCTCCAAATTATTTTTCAAATATCTGTACACTGCTATGATCAAATTAGTATTTTACTGCACAGATATATAACTAAACAATAACAATAGCAACAATGAATCTTATAATGAAACATATAGTGCAAGATTATAGCAATATTCTACATATGGGTGTGTCTTAGAGGGAATATATCCATGTGCATTCTATGAATTTGGTTACTTTCCCAAGATTTACTAATCTTACATGCAAGACTAATCTAGTCCTGCATGGAAGTGGCAGTTGAAGAGGAGGATGGCACCACGCCATGCATATTATTGAAGGCGTGCTGCCTGAACTCCTAATGCTGCATGGAGTGTGGACGAGTGCAGGGGGCATGTGCAAGAGCAGAGCTCTCAGAATAAACACATCCCTGCAAAGTAGAACAGAAGAATGTGCAAATAAATGAGAGAGACAGCTCACAAGTGTCCGCATATCCCCACCAACAGTCCCCATGTGTTTAACAGCAACAGTACAGTCAAATAAAATAAAGAAACCCTATTATTTTTTTTTTTAAAAACCCTGAGTACTGCTAACCTCAAGTGCGTGGGTTTGCCCATCGCCTAGCTATGGTTAAAGCAGCTGAAAAGGCTGAAGAGGATAACAAGGAATATATATGTGCAAATAAAGCAACACAGCAATAGTAGAGTGGTAAGAGCATCCACCTAACAAACAGGCAAGCCTAGTTTGAGTCCCACTGCAGCATGAATAATTTTCCACGGGAAATCTGTATATGAACATAATTTTACATCATTTTGCCGTATAACCTACAGAATAACAATTAAATGTGAACTGGAGTACTGCATGAAATCCACATGTGAAGTGTTAGCGTCATAATGAATAAGGCACAAGTAAGCAGGTCTAAACACAAATAAGCAGCGGTAAGTGTGTCCAAGTGCATTTGCGTGGGGGTAAGCATTGCCCACACAGAGTAAGCAAAGTAGAAGCTAATGAGTGTAAGAAACTGTAACCGGAGGTTAGCAGTGCTTACTCTCGCGCAAACCCACACAAACCCTCTTACAACCACTTTAAAGTGCCTTAATAACTCCGGATCCAACGGCCCAAGTTCTGCCCAGCAACAAAATAAACTGCCTCAGCAAAGATCAAACTCAGGTCCCTGTACACTATAGTCACAGTAGTTAACCACTAAGCCATCATAGCAATAGATAAGTTAATAGATAATAGTAATTAGTAATTAAGTAATTAATAGTTAATAGATAAGATATTCATCCCATACACCCCACCACATAGATATATATATATATATATATATATACAGCAATATGTATATATATATATATATATATATATATATATATATATATATGTGTGTGTGTGTGTGTGTGTGTATATATATATATATATATATATATATATATATATATATATATATATATATATATATATGCACGTGCATATATATATGTGTGTGTGTGTGTGTGTGTGTGTGTGTGTGGGTGCGCGTGTGCATAGATATGCACAGATATACAGCTATGATAGGAAACAGCATACAAGCATGACATATGTTCACAGGCTATGCCAATGGAAGTGAGGGGCCCAAGCAAGAAACATGTAACATGAAGCATGACCTTCTCACCCCCCCAGTCGAACAGAGGAAACATACACACAAACCCACAAACAATGTAAATAGTCCACTGCTCCCCAGACCACAGGCAGGATAGAACAGGGGGGGGATACACAGTGCACCCATGAAATCTAATCTTGCAACACAGACAGGAGCATCCCTTGTGGGACGCCCCAAAAATTGACATATTATGAAAGGAAGCTGATGCGATGACCATTCTGGCCTGGGTGTGTACATACCCAGAATACAAGGGTGGGAAAGCCTGATGAGCCATGGGTCGAGACAATGCATGACATGGGTCCCGTGAAGTGGAGAGTGGGCAGTATGTAGTGGTGTGTTCAGACCCGACCTGCACCCAGAGTAAGGATGGGTGCTGTAGAGGAGGTGCGGGTGGAGGAACTATGGGTAGCTAGTTATGGGTCTAGGTGTGCAGGTGTTGGCTGATGTGGGTCTATACGGACAGCCCCAGGGATGTAAGCAAAAGTGTTCATTTTACAGAGGCATCACCCAACGAGCGGCCACACCCGCTATGAGTCCCACTGCAGCAAAGTATAATCTAATTGGTAAGGAATGGAATAACCAGCTGTAGATGTATATATGTAGAGGTATGTGTGTGTATATCTACCCATAGCTACATTGAGATATACCTCTCCCTCTCTGTAGTACAACTGTATACATACAGATACAGAATACGTATACATACCAACATATAGATATATACATATGCATACACCCATACATCCATATGTCGTTAGACATGTATATATATATATATATATATATATATATATATATATATACAAATACAGATATATACATATATATGTATATAGATATGTAGAAATATATATGTTTATATGTGTGTAAACATACACATATATATAGCTAGGATATTAATTGAATTATGTATTTAAATCATATCTATTAACTGAGTAAGTCTGGCTGAGCTTCTGGCTCATTTGCAGCAGAGACACGGGGAGAAAATCTCCTCAGGACTATTTAACAGTTTGTTAAATAGTAGTATATGGCATATATATATATATATATATATATATATATATATATATATATATATATATATATCTATATATATATATAGATATAGATATATATATATATATATATAAATATATAGATATAGATATGATACACCAGTTAAGGATTACATATGTTCACAGGCCATGCCAATGGGGGTGGGGGTCCAATCAACAAACGTGTAACATGTAGCATCACTCCCCTCCCACCTAGACGAGTGAAACATACAAACACACGATACAAGTAAACACATCACCGCTTCCCAGACCACAGGCAAGATACTACCAGTGGGAGAGACCTGCCACGTCTAATCTTGAAACAAAGAAATCAATGCCCCTTGTGGAACACACCAAAAATTAATGATAATCTGAGTCAGTTCCTGTAATGATTTATCCAACCAGGCTGTATACGTGCACGGACCAGTAGTTTGTGCAAGCCTGATGACCCATGGGTCTAGACAACGTACGACATGGGTCCCGACACTTGGACAGTGGGCAGTGTGTACTGGTGTGGTTAGACCCCACCTGCACCCACAGTAAGGATGAGTACTGTAGAGGAGAGCCAATTGGGGTAACTATGGGTATGCAATTATGGGCCTAGGTGTGCAGGTGTTGGCTGGTGCAGTTGCATTCAGACCGCCCCCGGGATGTCAGTAATATTGTGAATTGGGCAGAGTTTACACCCATACCTCTCAACCTCTAAGAGCTAAACCACTGGACAGAACCTAAACCATTGGGGGGACAAATAGGGACAGAAAGCACATATTCCACGTACAACCTTAGAAAGCTGATAGAATAATAGGTTATGCTTTAGCATGACACGTCTGAAGGATGTGGAGTCATAAACCCAATTACTTGTCTGTATTTAATGGTGTCAGTTCCCAGGTATTTGCCAGAATGGTGCGAATTGTAAGAGGAACACACCAATATTATGAAGCAAACTCTGGACAGGCCGCAGATTCTGTACAGTTGACAGGCATGCTTACGCCTAACAGGCAGACATTCCCGATATGGGTTCCACTGCAGCACAGCCCAGTGTACATGGGAAAGTATGGCATAACTATATGTGTTATTGCATTTCGCACTACACAATACCTACAAACACATGGCCGCAACACCCCACTGTAGGCATGTAAGCCGATGTAATAGACATCGCAAGGTATTATTGAAGTCCCCACCCCCACCCAGGGGTTTGAGTGTCCAACACAAACATCAAATGCAGTACATATGCACAGCTGTTGTTTTAGACAACATGGCCAGCTGTGGACCTTCCCTGCAGCCATCCTGCACATCCCTGGATAATCCCCCTACTAACACCCCCCTTTGTGCCCCACGCACACCACATACCTATCAGACCCCGTTCCATTCCTCTTAATGTCTACAGGTACACATAGGGGGCCCCCTCTTCCCCCACTATATTGCCAGTATCTGGAGCCCCAACCCACATGTAGTATCACAGCTGTCCCACAGGACACATGTAACTAACACATGAAGGAACACCGCAAGAAAACCTGGAGCAGCACAGGCTCACCACCTTGCGAACCCCCCCACCTCACACTCTATACCACAACATCAACTAGTGAAACTGATACCTCTTGTCCAACCTCACATACAAATCCCAACATCCGACATACCTTCCCTATTGCTCCCCATCCAATTATACCTACGGGCTACTATACAGTTACAATGTCACCCCAACTACCTAGCTACCTACTCCCTAGCTATTTGCCTCTACTGTACCACACAGGTATGGAATATGTGCATCTACCCCGAATACCTGCATGTAACCTATCCTGACCTGTGAAACAGGAATCCAACCTCACCTTAAACTGACCTTTGTCAACAGTCATACCTTACATGTAAACCTGACCTGGGCATGGATAATACCGACAGATTAACGTAAGCTAAGCATGTTTAATGGGGGACGTAGCTATGTTATGTCTGTTACCCTCTATGAATGTAATCACCCCAGTATTAATTGGGATACGTAGCTGGGGTCAATGTGGAGCTCTACACCCTGGGCCACCGCTGACAATGGACGAGCTCGGAGGCTGGGGGAAGGAACATGTGTATGTCATTATGGTAGACATATGTAAATGAAGCAAAACAGCAATAGTGTAGGGGCCAGAGCATCCGGCTAACGTGCACACATTTCTGAGTAGAGTCCCACTGCAGCACATCCTATTTTCCATGTGATATCCATATGTTACCTTCATTGTGCTGTATAACCTACTAAGTAACATCTATATTTGCGCAGGAGAACTGCCTTAAATGCACATGTGAAGTGTCATACTGACTAAGGCACTAGTAAGCATGTGTAAATGCATAACAGCAGTAGTATGCATGGATACGCAGTGGTAAATGTGTGTACGTGTATTTGCGCAGGGGGTAAGCATTGCCTATATAGATTGAGATAAGTAGATGCCAGCTGAGTGTAAGGTAACGCAACCCGAGCTTAGCATTGCTTAGCTCTGCACATACACACGCACACCC
This sequence comes from Protopterus annectens, assembly GCF_019279795.1. Taxonomy (NCBI): domain Eukaryota; kingdom Metazoa; phylum Chordata; order Ceratodontiformes; family Protopteridae; genus Protopterus; species Protopterus annectens. The sequence goes on from NC_056737.1 coordinate 1,862,622,866, forward strand.
GTGTACGACCGCTCAAATGTCCCTAACTCACTGTATCTGACAGCTGGTGTTTTGCCCTGAAACAGAATATACAGCCTATGGAAGGGCCACACCCGGGGCGCTGCACATCATACACTATGTGATGTACCATTAAACCATGATAGATGTACATAACCACTCATTCCAAATGCATATCATCCAGCACAATCAGTCAACAGCACAGGGAATGTAGTAATAACACACCACACAACCTCTTAATGCATGAATCACGGACATAGTGTGCCATAATGTGGGCACATATAGGGATATCTGTCATATCCTGCTCTAATACACTTCAAACATTGAAAGTTACATGGTTATATGTGGTAGAACACATATATTGCTAGAGATGATACGTCTGAAACAAGTACATGTCTGCACGAATGACAGACCTCAATCCTAAGGTCATCCGTGTCAATTGCCAAGAGAATGAGGTACAAGCCACACATAAAGGCTGAACATGCATGCACATATGGACAGCTATACATCTGTTAATGTAGAGAGACAGGCAGCTATAGGTAGATATATATATATATATATATATATATATATATATATGTGTGTGTGTGTGTATGTATGACTCACAAATAACCATATAACAGCAATCGTACAGAGATAGATTAGTATGTTCAGTGTATATATCCATATATATCTATATATATATATATATATATATATATATATATATATATAATATATTATATATATTATACACACACACATATATATGTATATATATATATATATATATATATATATATATATATATATATATATATATATATATATATATATATATATATATGAATACATATACATAGCTAGAGCTATGTCAATGTCCAGTTCTCTCCCCCTATATATGGGGGTGTAACATATGTACTTATGCAGATATACATAAAAAAAAAAATATATATATATATATATATATATGTATATACAGATAGACATGTGTATATGATTTTCACATGGGAACGGACTCCTGGCCCACTCCGTATAAAATAACTGTCCATGAGCACAGGTAATGGGGGTGGGAGCACACATGAGGGACACCTGGTAATTGCTGTAATGTAACCCCCCCCCAGCCCTAACAGATATGCTGTGCAATCCAATAACCAGCACATGCAGTACTTGACAGCAGGACCCACCAGAACATAGCTACAATGCTCCAACAGTTATCCATGTCACCTGTACATGTCAGGCCAATATCTGTAGCATATCATACAGATACGCCATTGTACCGTAGGGAATGCACCATGTTGAAGGGCTATACATTACAACGGTACAGATATGCACACAAATCCATACACTGATGATCATGTGCAGGTGTGCAGGTATATATATATATATATATATATATATATATATATATATATATATATATATATATATACATACACATATATATATATATATATACATACACATATACACAGACAAAGGGTATTAGTAGCCATACATGTGTAGAAGTAGTGTGGACATGCTGGGTGGAATGTATATTCCCAGCCACAAACCGGTACCTGTGACATGTGTGGTGTGGCAACCAGCCCCACAAAGGGGATACTTACATTGCACATATACCCACTCACAGTTCAAAGGACATGACACGACACACAGGTATGTATACACAGACAACCTTTATTTGTGTACCATACAACAATGTATGCCATTTCTGACAGCACATGGCTGTTGATGTATATAACCAGTGATGTATGCAAGGCCCACACATAACCGTCGATGCAGACAGTGAGGATATATATCATACTATGGTGTCCAGGCTAAGCCCTTCAATTTGTACAACATTTTACAATGGATTTTTCTGCACAATACATAACAGTCAACAATATCAGATGTAGCTCAGCAGCCTCCAATTACACCCTGTAGTCAAGGCCTAGGGGGACATTCATTACTTGTGGTAATGTCATTGTATATGTGACATGTATGGTCTCTGGCCAACAAATGTTGTGGGTTTCCACTCTATGACTGGGATGATAGTAGGAATGCTAGCAGTGGTGAATGATAGGCCATTACCTAACAACCTATACCCGTATCACAGCAGGACAAAGGCTGCCATATATGTGGAGGGCAAAGGCAGGAATGCAGGGCCATAACTGCAATATTGCAGTAACATACCCTGGAACATGCTGGTGTTACAGGATGTGTTGCAACATACCCTTATGCAGGAATACGACATCAGGTACACAAATGGATATAGCCATGTTCTGCTAGCATGCAACACACACACTGCCAGTGTAATATCCAACACAGGACCTGTGTGGTGGACAGACAACACATGATAGGCACACCTCTGTCCAGCTAGAGGATGGCCCACAGTAGTTAGCTATGCAGACAGACTGCAGTCCAAGATAAACTAGTATGTATACACACACATACACACACACACACACACACACACACACACACACACACACACACACACACACACACACACACACACACACACACACACACACCCTGTAACACCAGTACTATGCATAGCATTACACCACTCTACTCACAGTCTGTCTGTATGTCCTGATCCTCCTACATATATGTGGCTGCCCTGAGTGTGAAGGTACTCCTGTAAGAGGTATTGCTACCTGCTGTCTGTAACATTGATGCCCACACACTGGAAGGATATCCATCATACAGGGAATGTACTGGGAATACACCCACATGATGTAGGGGTTCATAGTGGGTGGTTGCCATATCAGTAGTAATTGGAAGTACTACACATGAGTAGTCATATATATATGGGTATCTGGATACGTAAATTTCCATATCGTCCCACCATATGTCCTGGACATGGAGTGTAGCCCTACCCCAGCTACTACAGTCCCAATGTAGTAGCGCAGGGGGATGTCTGGTATGTATAGCTGATATATTAGTTGAGATTTGCTACTGTCATTGGGATTGTTGTCACAGACATGGTGTGTGTGTGGAAGGTTACATATGCTCATAACATGTGTGCCATTGGCTACTGGCAGACATCCTATAGTTATCATGGTACAGTACTTTCATATATAGCAGGCTTGTCAGCCATGTCACAGCACAGGGTAGGCTACACCTGTGTGACAGTGCATAACCACAACTAATGTGAACACAGCCACAGCCATATATGGTACGCTAGCATACTAGTACAGTATATGGACTATCTGTCCTACACCATCCTCATATGTGCCACTCACAGCATGACCCTACATATACTCGGCTGCTACACAGTCTGGTCTGATGGCTGTCTGTGGTATGGGATATGTGTGTGTATGGCCCTTCACACATGTAAGGTAATACGGTACCATACAGTGGGGCAGCATGTAACAACAGATAGAAGTGGAGCTAGGACAATGACATCTACCACAGTCTGTACACATGCCACAGTACATATGAACACCACACACACACTGCCAACATTCACCATCACTACACAGCCCTCAGTACTGTGCAAACATCCACAAGGTTTTCAGGGTATGACCTTAAGTTTAACCCCTACTGTACATGACATGTGTAGCACTCTGATATATCACTGGCATGTTATCAGATATGTTGACACTGTTTACAGTGTACAGCCCATATGCACCACTTCATGCACGGCATATGTACAAAGGTTGACAGAGGTGTGGCTGACAGCACATACACAGGGCCAGTATAGACATGATACTGTGATATCCTCATTAATCTACCATTGTAATGGGGTTTGCTGCAACACGTCCAATGAGGGATATGTAGTCAGTAACTGTCATGGCCTTCACCATCAACTGACTGCATTCCTCACAGTACCTTCTGCAATCCTGATAGCTGCATCATGGCTAACACATGACACCAAAGGCACAACACTGCCCAGTCTGTAGATGAGCCTACAGATGGGGATTCCTGATATACATGGAACTGACATGTCAGATATTGCAACATGTACGACAGTCATATCCAGACAAACACTGTTAATCCAACATTACTTCACATGCAGTATAGCAGCACTTACAGTTTGTCGGCAGGTCAGGCACACCCCCTCCTGTTTCTTGCCCTCTTCTCACAGTGTATGTTGTTAGAGGTAAATCCCCAACCCATCTAAAATGCTGTTTGCCAAACGACAGTTCTAGCTCCTGCTTACTGTGACAGACAAGGGCCAACACCACCAGGATGTTCCCAGGTAGTGGAGTGCGATTCCATGCAATTGGCTATGGTAATGTTACCACACCTGTTCCACATAAAATCGGCTGGGGAAGGCCTGCAATACATGCAGAGGCCATCAGCTGATCATGAGCATCACATTAAATACACATGCTGCTGCCTAAGCAATGCAGGTGTGGGCTCCACATCTGCTAGAGAGGGTGTAGGGGAGGTAGACAGAGGTGAATACATGTCAGGGAGGGGTGGGAGGGTAAAACTGAACCATGTTTGTGTCACACACCTACCAGCAAAAGGTATCAAACACCTGACAGCTATGTAGTGCTATCACAGTCTGATGCTGTTATTGGATGTGCCACATAGGTTATCTGCTGGGGACCATTCAGAACATATATGTGATGGTGAGTGACATCTGCTACAGGGATATGGTAGATATACAGTAGGTGACGTACACATGCCTGTCTGCATGTACAGGTGCCAGCGTCAGCACAGGCACACACATTACTACACTTGGAAGGGCCAGAAGTGCAACCTGTCACTAGTGGGATTGCCATAACACATCAATGTGCAGGAAACACATGCACCACACGGATGATACAGAGGTCATATGGGCAGTGAGTATGAGGGGGTGTCAGACATAAGGCATCATGCACTACTGTGCCCTGGGGGGAGTAGTGCATGTGGATGTGGACATACACACCATACAACACACACACACGGACACACAGGGTCCAGTTCGGACATACATGGGTGCATGTCTGCATGGGTGTGTGTTAGCCAACAGTGCCAGCAGGCTTTACAAGGGTAGGCAATGGGTATACCTTGGCATCAGCCCACATGACACTGGTCTACATTGTGGCACAGGCCTTTAGCTTCTGCATTTGCCTGCACAGGTAGGTATTGCATCCATCTTCCAGGCACCTGGGTGACCATTGTGTGTGGCCAATGCTGTGCATCACTTGCCATGTATGTGTTCCCTAATCCCTGACTTGGATGGTGTCTAGGATGTGCACACATGCCGCATGCATGTACAGTGACATGTGGAACTGCACCTGGGGTGTCTGACCCATACTGTAAACACAACTTATCATCAGATGTACCAGTCTTGCCCATGTGTGGCAGGGAGTGGTACTGGTCAGCAGATTCACCCTGCACCCACATTGGTAGCATGCTAACAGCATTTCCTGATGCCAGTGTCATCTGTCCATACATGCCATGTTGTCAGGCATGGTATGTCTGTTGTGAGTCAGATGTGAAGGCACAGTGGGGTTTCTAACTGTGATTGGTGGGCCTTGATGTCACATGTATGGGTATGACTTTGCACCCCAACCACTCAGCCATTTACATTTGCTATTCCTGCATGGTTGACATTGTGATATAGTAGGGCCACCATAAATGAAATTAGTAAGACCCCTCCACCTTGCCCACAGGTGTCACAGACTCCCAGCCGCCTCTACACAGGACACAAGTTACAAATACACACACACACACACACACACACACACACACACACACACACACACACACACACACACACACTCACACCTGTCATGTCTGGGAGTAGAACTCCTACCTAGCTGGTTTACAACACTACACAGTTATATTATGTGCCACAGACATTACTGAAGCTCATCTTCCCCAAAGGTGTATTTCACAATTAATGAAATCAGCAGGACTACCAAACTAGAGCATTGTTAATGTACTGCGAGTGAGTAGCCTATAACACATTGTTCCATACACAGACACTGAGACACACACATCACATCCAGAACTGGCATGGATGGAGATGGAACACTGCCACCATTCTAAATCACACTACAGCAGTACACAGTTGCAGAACGCTCTACAGCGATTACTGGGCTATCACTTCCCAGAGGTGTACTTCTAGATGAGTGACATGGGCGGCCTTGGCAGAGTAGTGTATTTGTATTGTATGGGGTGTGAGTAGCCTAAAAAGCATTGCTCTCTACCCAGTGAGATACACACACATACACTTGCCAGGGCTGGGACTCAAACACCAACCTAACTAGTTTATCACACTACAGCAGTATGCAGTTACAGGACATGCCACAGTGATTACAGGGTTATCATGTTCCCAGAGGTGTACTTCTAGGTGAGTGACATCAGCAGCCTTGCCAAAGGTTAATATATGGATTGCATTAAGTGTGAGTAACCTAACAAGCATTTCACTTTACACAGTCAGAGGCAGACAGGCACACACGCAAACATACTCACACAATTGACAGGTCTGAGGTAGTACTACTACCTAACTACTCTGTCACTACAGTAGTATGCAGTTACAGGACATGCCACAGTGATTACAGGGTTATCATGTTCCCAGAGGTGTACTTCCAGGTGAGTGACATCAGCAGCCTTGCCAAAGGTTAATATATGGATTGCATTAAGTGTGAGTAACCTAACAAGCATTTCACTTTACACAGTCAGAGGCAGACAGGCACACACGCAAACATACTCACACAATTGACAGGTCTGAGGTAGTACTACTACCTAACTACTCTGTCACTACAGTAGTATGCAGTTATGGGACGCGCCAGCATTTTACTGAGCTATAGCTCTCCCAACGGTGTAATTCACATTGGACGACCTCAGCAGGCTTGTCATACTACTGCTATGGGGAGGGCAGTGTGTGCATGGGCCATACCCCATTCATGTAGGGGTTGACATGCCACATGCGGGCACACATGGGGTCATATGTCACAGGTGCGTGTATACAGCTACTAGATGGCTGCTTCCTTGTACTGTCTTGTTGCACAGCTGGCACGTACACCACATAGTCTGTCATGCTGACAGGTACTAGTGGCTAGTATCCGCAGTGGGCTATATCTGCACCTCATGTGTTGGGGTACCCTTAGGCTGTGTGACAGTTGGGACAGGTCTACATGTCTCCTTGTCATAGTCACCCTCTTCCACACATCTATGCCCGTGTGCCTGTAGCTTATTATAGTGTGTTGTCCTTACATATTTGTCTGCATTCCTATCCACTGTGTGTGCAAGGCAGGAGTGGTGTATACTGACATGTGTTCCCACTGAGAACTGCAACTTCCAGATATGTCTTGTCCACTGGTGTTTGCAGACATGGCCTTCATGTGTTTAAGTGTGTGAGCATGCCCAGTATGACCTCTCAGTATGTTGTTGACTGACATTGCTTTCATTCCGCTAAGTGTGTGAGCATGCCCAGTATGGCCATCTGTGTTGCATGTGTGGACAACATCCAGGTTGTTTGTACTGCAGTGCTGACCTTTTGTTGTACACCAATGGGTAGCATGCTGTGTCTACAGGGTATCCATCGGTCATTTGCCATTGACTGTTGCCACATTTCTGCATAGCATGGGGGGGCACCTGACTGTTTCTACTGTTCTACACAGGAGTGGGGGGGCACACCTGTCTGTTACTCTATGTGTATGTTGGATGGGAGGGCACACCTGACACTTTTACACATTTGCTAGGACTGTACTGGTAAGACAGGTACTCCGTTTCTGTCTGTAGTCTTACCTATCCTGCTGGCTAGGGCTTACCAGTGTAGTACAGATCCTAGCTTTATTTACCTACATATTAGTGTCTGACTTCCTAGCCTTCATAACTTGCATCTGACTGCCTGGCCTGCTGTGGTCTGTCTGTGTAGACTTGGGGGAGGGGTTAACCATAGGGCACATTCGGAGGCCATAGTACAGCATTTGTTTGTGTTTGTCTTCACCTGTCCTGTTGGCTGAGACTGTTGCTGGGTATGTGATCCTTCCTGAATGGTATGTGTGGCTCTAATGGACACCCCTGTTGCTCAGGCCTTTTCCTGCAGTGGGTTTTGTCACCTTGTGTTGTACTGGCTACTGTGGTGACTCCAGTATGTGTTACAGATCACATGCTGCCACTATGGATGTCTACTCTCTGCTGCCTTGACATCTGGCCTAGCACTTGCTCCTACAGTACTTATTACCTTGATACGGCACTCTTATAGATAACACCCCAAAAAGGCAAACCCCCATTTCTCGGTCACCCACATCCCCCGGAATCTCTTTTAAAGTTTTTTTGTCTAGTCCTTCTAGCATGTCGAGGGATCAGTTGCTAGTGTCCTCTCCTGCTCAGCTGGTGAACCTGGGAATATTGAGGCAATGTTACAATTGCCTCATGTACACAGACAACCCTCTCCTCCTCCCACAAAACACAAATACATGCGAGAGATGCAACTATACGGCCAAACTGGATGCTGAGCTCTCTCAACATAGGACTGGCAAGACCAGTCAGGAGGAGAAGGTTACCACACACACTATAGACCCAGTCTCACATACTACCATCACAACCTCAAATCATACACATAAACACACAAAGACATACTCGGCGGCTCTGATCAAAAATCTACCAAAACAGCAGAGGCCACCAAAGCAGACACCCAAACAACCACCACCTCAGAACACAACACCTGCAACACATAGACCTCACAGTCAGAGTGTCAAACAGTCACAGCCCTTAAGGCCAAACACAATGCCAGACACACTAGTCATTGGTGACTCCATAGTCAGACACACTGACGTCCCGCTCACCAGACTGAGTAAGGAGAAGGTCACAGTAAGCTGCCTGTCGGGCGCTAGAATCCGCCACATAACGCAAGCACTCAGGTCTCTCAACAGCAGGTACAAATACGACTCAGTCATTGTCCACTCTGGTGTAAACGACCTGAGACGTACCTCCTTGGACTACATGAAAAGAGACATTGAGGAGCTCTCTGATTATGTAGCCCAGGCAGGTATGACCCTGACCTTGAGCAGTATCCTACCTTCACCAAGAATGATGCCACAATACAGAGATAAGATGATCAGCTTTAACAATTGGCTTAAACTCTGGTGTCATTCAAAGGATCCAATGTCTGTCTGCCTGGGATGACATGCTGGACAAGCCACGCTGCTTAAGGGACGGCTTGCACCTGTCACCCTGGGATTCCGGATATTGGCAAAGGCTCTTGCCACCCCATAGTGCCTTTTTAGGCAAGGCTCAAATTCTAAACCTACCACCCTAGAACACAAAAAAGGAAAAAAACTAAGGGTAATGCTGCTCAATGCCAAAGTCTAAATCTCAAAATGCACGCACTCAAGGCCCTTCTCAGTATGGAGAACATCGATGTCTGTGCAGTGACAGAAACCTGGTTCAAGGCTCCTGAGAGCACCCCAGCACTATCAGGTTTTACCTCTTATCATGCATTCCGCCCCAAAATCTGGACAATACCAAGAAAGGAGGGGTATCCATATTCATCAAAGACACCCACACCTCAAGACTGGTGGCAACGCACGATGCATCGGAGACCATCCAGGTGCAATTAACCATAGGCAAGACTGCTCTGCAAATTGTAGCATGTTACAGGCCACCCTCACAAACTCAGGAACCTCACATGGCCTTCCTGAAAACACTAGAGGGATAAATGTATCACCAAACACCATCATACTAGGTGACTTCAATTACCCTAATATAGACTGGGAACACTACTCAAGCCCAAACACCCTAGCCCAAAAGTTCCTGGAATTCATAAACTCAAATGCCATGGAACAACTAGTCACCATCCCCACAAGAGGAGAAAACATACTTGATCTCATCATCACGAACATGGGAGCACAATGTTCAACACCGGAAGTATACCCCTCACTGGTGAGATCAGATCACAAACTAATCTCGCTGGAGGTCCTCATCCCACCCCCACCTGAAATAAAAAAGACCACAGTAAAGAACTTCTCGAAAGCCGACTTCACACTTCTAAAGACTAGTGTGGTCTCCTTTAAGGCCCCCGAGCCGGCGGAAAACAGTACTCAAGCCGCTGAATCATTTACACATGCCTTCTACCAGCACCTGCAGGACTGCATGGATAAGGCAATCCCAAGCAAAACAAAGACTCTTTGTACCAAAGCCAAGCGTCCAGTCTGGTGGACCCCAGCCATAAACAAACTCTACAACAAAAGGAGGAAGCTACTACAAGATAGAGCAAAATCCTTAACAGCTAAGACACCCTTGATCACTATAAGTAAAAACTAAGAGCTCTCATAAAATCATCCAAAGCAAATTTTGAGAGAAAAATAGCTAAAGACTCAAAAGACAATCATAAGGCCTTCTTTAGCTATGTTAGAAACCTGGGAGGAAACTCCCAGATATGCTCAGAACTAGTTCAAAACGATGTGAAGATTACTGATCCTACAGACATTGCCAACATACTGGCTGACAGGTTCAGTGCAAACTTCTCCCCCCCCCAAAAGGAGAGATATCTATACCAAGCGATTGCAGCCCCCCAAACATCTCCAATGCCCAAGTGAGAACTGCTCTCTCCAAAGCAGAAAACACAGCATCCATGGGACCTGATGGTGTCCCCGGCTGTGTGCTCCACGAACTCAACGAGGAATTAAACCCACAGCTAGGACAGCTGTTTAATCATAGTCTTACCTCTGGATACGTACCCAGGAGTGGCACACTGCAACTGTGGTCCCACTTCACAAAGGCAGTGCCTCCACCGACCCTGGAAATTACCGCCCATTAGCTTGACAAGCCTTATCTGCAAAGCCATGGAGAGGATCATAATGGACCTCATAAATAAAGACATAGGAATTTGCAGACTTTGGATCCATCCCAGTTTGGCTTTGTCAAAGGCAGATCATGCCTTCTAAACTTGGTTGACTTTTTCGAAACAGTCACCAAAGCCATTGATGAGGGAAAGGCAGTCCATACAGCCTACCTCGATCTGGCGAAGGCCTTGATACAATACCCCACTCGGGTATCATTGAAAAAATCATCAGCTTAAATGTTAACCCATACATCACAAGATGGGTTGCAAACTGGCTGAGTGACAGAACCCACAGGGTCAGAGTTGCTGGCGCCATGTCAGACTCAAAGCCTGTCACAAGTGGTGTACCACAGGGCTCAGTCCTGGGCCCACTCTTGTTTGGCATCTACTTTTCCAAGTACAAGCAAACACAGGTGGGTTATGGCTGCCGAAGTGTGCAGATGAATGCAAAGTGGAGGCCATAGTAGAAAACACATCTGACACAGATATCCTTCAGAAGGGTCTCACAGAAATGGATAACTGGTGCCAGAGCCATGGCCTAAAGTTAAATGCCAAAAAATGCATAGTCATACCCTTCGGGAAAAACAAGGTTACCCTAGCTACCAAATAGGTGGCAATCCACTGAGCACAGAAGAAGTTATCAGGGACCTGGGGACCCAGGTTGATAGTAGTCTGTCATTCGACACCCATGTAGCTAAAGTAGTTAGGAAGACCTTCTACATTGCCCACCTTATCATGAAGGGATTCTCATCTAGATCAAGGGAGGTCATAGTCTCCCTATACTCATCACTCATCAGACCAATGATTGAGTACAATGCCCCATTCGGAATGTATCTGACCCGACACTTGCAGCAGCTGGAGAGGCCACAAAGTTCCTCACCAAAAGGATAAAGGGTCTCAAACATCTGTCCTATGCTGCCCGACTGAAAGAACTCCAGCTCTATTCAGTCGCCACGCTTGCTCAGAGGTGACCTTTGCCTAACATACAAGGCCATGTCAAACCCAGATTTGATGAATATGCTTCACCTCAAAAATCTAGATCCGTCAGAGCCACAAGGGCGGAGACTTAAACCTCGACACGGCTTTTAATAGGACGTGCTGGAGGGATAGATTCATCACCCAAAGACTCCCTATGCTGTGGAATAAAATCCCGGTATATGTGAGGCAGAGCACCTCGCTGGCCTTGTTCAAGAGAAATCTTGACCAATGGATGGGAGATCGCAGATATACCCCAGGGATTACCTCAGTGTCACTGCTCAACAGAGGCACAGCAAAATAATGGGTATAGTTCCCCATACTAAAGGGGTGGCGTAAGCCACAAAACTATGGGCTAGGCTTGTAAATGCCCTCGGGCAGATAGCCTAGTATGAACCTATGAACCTATGAACCTATGGTACAGCTGTGTCAGTTGCCATATGTGTGAATCGTCTTAGCTTTCAGGGCAGCCAGCATACACATTCGGTATAATGCCCTGGGCATCACATACGACCTGGCAGTTGATGGAGGGAATGCCCCTGTGGTTGATGTAGGCCTTACTCTGCTCACCGGGTGGTGCTTTGATGCATATGTGCATGCAGTCTATAGCACCCACTACCCCCGTGTAGTTAGCTATTTGGTGAAGAGATGGATATTGCGGGTCAACACTTCACGTGTGTTGAGGAAATATACGTGCTCACTGGCATGTGCTGACATGGCATCCAGGAATTGGTGGAATAATCTGGATACTGATGCCTGTGAGATGCCCATGTTATACCCTGTTGTAGTTTGGGATGTACCTGTGGCTAGTATACCTAGGCCTACACATACCTTGGTATCCACTGGGATGGGTTCCCCTCGGCCAGTGCGGTGTGTCAGGTTTGGCCTGGACAGCTCAACGATTTGCTGTAGGAGGTCTCTGTCCACCCTATAGTGCTCCACTATCTCCAGCTCATGTAGCCTTTGGTAGGTTACCCCGAGTCTGTACACTCTTTTCTGTCTTCTCACTATGGGTTGTTAAGCAGCATTGACATTCTCACCATCCTCAGGCTCTTGCACATTTTGTTCTATGTTGCCTGCTGCAGCCCTTTTCATTTTGTAGGTTTAGTTTTAAAATGTCCCCTCTTGTATACACCAGTGGTGTAGAGTGTGAAAAAAACAGGGGGGTAGGTGTTTGCTGGGTTTATAGTGGTGTTCTGGGTTGGGCTGGTCTGCTTCCCATGTGATAAGCTGATTCTGATACATTTCATCTGGCAGCTCGACTAGGTCTCCTTGATTACCTTCCTACTGCTGTTTTCCCTTCCATTGCCTCCCTGTTTAGGCCCGTGTGTGTGCCTCGTGAACAGAGTGCTCAAATGTGCACAGAACTTCTTTTAACTGGTTTAACTTCCTTTATCTTCCTGTACAATCCAGTGCATGGTGCACACACCCACTTACACTTTGTAAAGAGTGCTAGGCAGGTTTAGACACACCCTTAACTTAGCAGTGCTATGCTAGGAGCAATCCCAAGCCACAGGTCTCCAATCCACTTACAGTATGCCTGACACCCCACCTCATGATGTCACCTATATCCTAGTCTTGCACCCAGATATTTATACTCTTACACTCTTGGGACCTGCCTCACATCCTGGGAAAATCTGGGATTCACTAACCCTTCCCTCATTTGCATAAGATTTACTGCTAATGCATAGTTACATGTCCCACACTGAGCCTCCCCCTAGCAACCATTACGCACTGGCCAGGTTGTCTTCTGACTGCCATTGACTTGCATGGCAGAATACTGATTTTATTTAGAGTGGCTTATTTTAGGTTTATTTTATTAATTTCCCCCCGATCTCATTTGCGCGTTGCTGCCTTATGCTTAACCAGGCGAGATCGGCGTAGATAAAATTAAACGTTTATTTTTTTTCTTTTACATTTTGTAATGCCAATGGCCTTCTACTTGCACATTGGCATGCTTCCTCAATGATATGCAGCCTTTATTTGGAGCTGCCATGGCTCCGTTTTGTAGATTGCTGAACTCTACTTGGTTACTAACCGAGTATATTTCTGCACACTGCATTCATCCTGCACGGATGGCTGCCAGCTTCCTGGATCACATATTACCCTCATTTGCATGGTTTTCACCTGCAAATGAAGGTAATTTGCATGCAGGTGCTCGGTCCATGCAGGATTAGACTAAGAGCTCACGTGTACGTCCGGGAGCTCATTCCTGGATCGCACGTCGGTCATATTGCCAAAAATAGCTCTTAAACTAATCTTGCATGCTATACTGGGTTTCGTAAATCCAGGGTTCAGTCTTTTCCCTCCTGACAAAGATATGTCAGATGTTAGAAAACCCAGCATAATTCATTCTGAAATGTGATATGTTCCTGCAGTGTATCACACATCACAGAACAACACAACTAACAAAAACACAGAAACTTCTGTACCTAGTTTTGGATCTATTCAGTTAAGAAAATAAAAGTAAAAAAAAAAAAAAAAAATGGCCACTAGTACATACACTACTTTAGTTGCCCAGCATAGGTGAGCACAAAAACTGACTGGAATGGTATGTTTGTCTCCTATCTGTATCAAGATGGATGAATTCATACTTCCAACAAAGGAGCTGTGTAAATGAGAGGCACAGATGTAATTATTCTCAGATGTATTTATGTTTCACTTGACATGAAAATACAGTGTATTACTTAAGGGCAAATCATAGCCACATGTATTCAAGTAATGATTACACTGGCTTGGGCTTGCAGGCAATTAATATCTGTTGTACAAGATTTCTGTTCAGTGCATTTCATTACATATTCAGTTATTTATAAATAATGATGCATCGTATGCAAACTGCAAGACAAATCATTGTCAACTCAGTCATTATAATTATCACAGCACAGCATGTGCGCTCTATTACATGCAACATTATAAACAGTGACGTACTCTTCTCCTAAATAGCTGGGACAGCATCTTGAAGTTAAATTAATTTTAATGTATTTGATAGAATTTCATGCTTTTGCTTTGATTGATGATTTATATTTACATGTCAGTCGTGCTATAAGCAGCAAATTAATCCAACTGAATATCATGTGATGTTGCTATAAATGAATAATTATTACTGGTATTTAAGGTACTTTTTTATAAGAATTTTATCACCATGAAGGTCAATAATGCAGGGAATTTTATTGTTTTCTACAATAAATGTTCAGTAAGTACTGTTTCTATTTTTAAATAAACAGTTGCTCTTCACTGATTATCAGTCTTATGTGTTGGTATATCATCACATTTTGGGAAGTAGTTTGCATCTGTAGCACTTTTAGATCAGATTTTCCAGTTTACTGAAGACAATAAATGATCTGTCAGAAATAATTATGTTGACGTTCTTTCCAACTCTTTAGATGTAGCTATGCAGCTGTTATTTATTTATTTCATTTTATTTTATTAATATGGCATGCTTTTGATGTTTAATCTAGGTAACACTACACAGCACAATGCTGATTTATCTTCATCTGGTTTCACCAATTGGATTTCCCATTAATGACTTTATGGTGATACTTTATAAACCACAGACTGTTGAAATAAAACAGAATTAGTTAATTCCGTCTTTGTATGTGCATTGTGATGTGTCATACCACATTTCATACATACATACTGAAAAACTCTCCTTTATTGGTATTATTTAATATAATCTCTCATGGCAGCCTACTGGATTTTGTTGACAGTGGAGAGACAAGGTACTGTAGGACTGTTAATTAATTTGAATGGTCAGAGGAATGCATATTTGGGATGTAGACTAGATGTAACACCACAAAACTCCTTAGTGGTACTTTAAGCGTTATTACAGCTTTCACTAGATACAAAGAATAATCCACCTCATTCTCATTCAAAAAAAGGTTTAGCTTACCATGTATACTGTGCCATTCCCATGGCATTGGCAATCTAGTCAGATTTATTTGTGTGCATTCTATAGGAGCTGCTACAATTCCTTATAAAAATCTTCCTAAACATCATATACATACACATATATATATATATATATATATATATATATATATATATATATATATATATATATGGGTTCATATGAGAAGGTCGACAAGTCATAACATCGACATTACCATGTTTGACACGAAATGAACGACAAGTCAGATAAACGACAGTTGAAATTACCGACTTTCACTTCTTCGACAACTGAAAATGAAACGTCCGACAACAGTGTGCTATGCAATGCAGTATGGTTATGTTAGCACTTCGCCGTATAACGTAAACACAAAACACTTCCTACAAACGGTAACTCACCAGGACATGAAGTAGGCATTATAAATTAAAAAGCACCGTTTGTAAGTGCTATAATGTACTCAGTTTTAAAGTGGTGTGCTGTTCACACAAGGATGTCCTTTGTAAACATTTCCTTGTCGAAGAAGTGAAAGTCGGTAATTTCAACTGTCGTTTATCTGACTTGTCGTTCATTTTGTGTCAAACATGGTAATGTCGATGTTATGACTTGTCGACCTTCTCATATGAACCCATATATATATATATATATATATAGAGAGAGAGAGAGAGAGAGAGACGGAGAGGGAGATATTGATATAGATATACAGATGTAGTTATATAGAGATATGTTTTCATTCCAGGCAACACATTTGTGTCCTTCCATGCAATGGCTTGGTGGGCATCCAACATCTTTTTTGGTTGCTAGTGGAATTACAATTGATTCCAAATATAGATAGAGAATGCAGTAGAAATGCTGAACTGAAAACATTCAACTCAAAACTTTCAGCTGAAAAGGATGGTGGTGGCTGGCTTCTTGGGTTAAAGATGTGCACACTTCCTCTGTATTAAACAATGAGTTTTTGAATAAGGGTAGCATTGCCATACATCAATTCATTGTGAACATGACTATGTAAAAAAGGAATATTGTATTACGTGAACTAAAAAACTTTGAAGGCATATTTGCAACTAAGTATGATAGCGATAGGCTGGTGAGTTGTTTTAGAATTTGATATGGGTATAGACAATGTGGTTGTTGTTTCAAATGGAGATCTATTTAATCTATTGCCTATAACTGGTTGGACTCCAAAACAATAGAATATTATGATGAGCTCCTTTTAGATCTTAAAAAAAATGGGAGTCATAACTTGTTAAAATACATCAATTTGCTGATAACTCTGTGCTTACGGAACTTTTTTGTATTTTTACCAAATCAATGGCTGAGTTAAAGAACCACATACTTGTAAACTTAAAACAGTTCAACAAAATGCTCATAATTACAAAACTGAATCAGCTTTTGCTGAAAGACACCAGAATCCTTTAATGTCTTTTCAAGTGCTAATTCAGATGTTTCGGGTTTTTCAGAAACATATGTGCCCAGATTTAAAATGAAAATATATTACAGTTCACAAGCTAGTTACCATTCCTGTACAGATGTTTCTTCAGCTAATGCCATGGATGCCGAGTCATCCACTTTCAATAAAAGAACTAGCATAATTTCTGAATCGTGGATCCATTTAGATAAAACTGGGGGGGGGGGGGTAGGAAACATAAATCTGGATTCAAAACATTTTTGGATATGTTCTAACAAAATCTTCATCAAGAACAGTATGTGAATTATTAAAAGGAACAGGACCATTTTATTAATTTTATTGTTAATATTTCTGTAATTGTTTTATTTCCTGAAAAAAAATAGTTTGATTAATAAAGGTCTGCCTTTTATTCCGTCATTTTATGTACCATTGCTCATATCATGGAGCATGTGAAGTCTTTTTTGTGGCAGTTTAATCTTACATACTTATTCCATTCCAGACAAATTATTAATAATCATACCAATATTTTTGAAATTAGCTTCCAAAAATCTAGTTTCTTGCATCCCTATCATTCAGTAGTGCATAGTTTTTTAAAAGAGTTTTATTAAATAATAACTTAATACAGGCAAACATACATTAACTGAAAAGAAAACAAACCATGTTAATGTTTTTCATTTATATACATTATAAACTGCACGTTTTCTTTTTTGTATTTATGATCAGTCCAGCATTACATAAACTGCTAAATTCCTGTCCCTCCTGAACACAGGTCTATATTAGATGAATGAATGCTTAAAATGTCGAGTGCGACATGCTTGACAGCTTTTAAGTAAAAATTCATCTAAGCAAAACCCCATAATATCAAAACAAAGAGTTTCAAAACTTATAGTTGGCCAGCCATCAGGAAGCCAATGGCTGACAGCTAAAATGTACTGTACACCATTAAAACCTCACCCCCCCAAAAAAAATAAATAAATCAGCAAACAAAGTAAAGTGGGGGGCTGTGTCCCCCACACCCCCTACTTAAATATATCAACTCCAAGATCGCACCACAGTGAAGGACTGTCCTAACATTACATCGGGTGAATGACGAGACCGCACCACAGTGGAGGACTGTAAGAACGGCTAGACAAGGTGAATGTTCTGACATCAGTCATTGGCTTCCTGACGTCTGGCCAACTATAACTTTTCAAAACTCCTAGTTTCGACATTCTTATGTTTTGCTTAAATGAACATTCACTTAAAAGCTGTTGAGTATGTCGTACTCGACATTTTAAGCATTCGTTCATCTAATAGGGAAACCCTGAACATTATTCTGCATGTATTGTTCCCACAATTTAAATTTATTACTGTGTAATTTGCTCCTTCCTTCTTCTAAAGATCCCAGTCCTTTTTTCTCTTTTATAATAGTCAGTACTTCAGATACTTCAAATGGTTTAGACTTTGAATTTCTATTTTTCTAGTAACTGCTTTTTTGGCAGCCAACAGAATTTATTAATTTATTTATTTAGTGTTTATTTATTTATTTGCATGTATTTCCTCGAATTATTCACTATGCTGTAGCAAGCTCATTTTCAGTGCAGGCCCAGGAGAAAACTTAACATACAATAGAAATTATTAAGTAACAGCTCCATAATGAAAGTGATAACTCACTACTATGAACATTAGAAACATCTCAGTAGCAGTTAAATAAACAAAGTAAAAGCTAACTACATTAATTGTGGTACAAGAATAGGTTTGCAGACAGTTGTGTAAGGGCAGGAGCTTGATATTAGCAACTATATTGATTGCAGTACAGTACAGATCATTATTAGCAACTATATTAGTTATAGGATAGATAAGTCAACTGCCATATAATGTGTCTCATTTAGATATACTATGAAACTATAATAGTGAGGTAAGAATTATAAAACAGATTATAATATAGGTTCTGCAGACTTTATAGAAAAATTAAGGCATGAAGGTAGATTTTAAACATATGAGTCAAAAATATAACTAAGGCATGTGTATCTCATATATAAAGTCAATAGGCTACTCATGTTGGTAGGTAGAAAAGTTTCTCTAGTAAGGGGAATGTCAATAAGGAGATAGAAGTGTCGAGTCGGAGAATCAAGTTATGTAGGTGCCACACTGGAGCATGTGCAGTGCCATAGAGTGGAGAGATGTTTCCTTAGAGACTTTTTGAAGGAAGAGGCATTATTAGTGGTGCTTATTGTTAATGGGAGTGCATTCCACTGCTTGACAATTGAGAAGGAGTAGAGCATTTGACCAGCAGGAAGGTCTGGGTTTCTACATGCACCCAAAGTTTGTTGTCACATCTGAGAGATCTCTTATCATGACGAAGAGTTAGTATAGATGTAAGAGCTGGACAGTTTGAAAGTTTACAGATGATTTTGTATGCTGTAGTTAATTTTAAGCATGTTAGATAATGTGGGAGTTCGAGCCAATTCAGTAGGGGTAAGGAGGCGCAGTGATGTGTGGAATATTTTGCATTAGTTGCAAACTTGTCAATTTTATTGTAGCAGATCACAAGCTTAGTTTTTAGAGAGGATTGGATATTGGTGAGTAGCAGAGCACCATATAGGAAAGAAGGTAGTTAAAAGGTTAAGGCAATGGTTTGTTTTGTATAAATACTGAGAAAGTCTTTATGTCTCTAGAGCATAATCAATTTTGGATGTGTTTTTTGATACTGTTGTGCACATGCAGATCAAAAGTTAGGTTTTTACCTAAGATAAATCTTAGTAGTTTTGTGTGAGATACAACCTCAATAATAGTTTTGTTTTGGGTATGTAAACTGACAGTCTTGTTTAAGGGGGTCATTTTCTTATAAATAAGTAACAAGAGTTTAGTGTTACTAAGGTTTAAAGCAAGGTAGTCATTAGTCATCCACGTTTTGGTAGATGTAAGTTGTTAGTCATCCATGTTTTGGTAGATGTAAGGGCATTTTGGGTAATTTTTTTGATGTTCAGATGTTGAGTTTACAGAGCAGATGATAGCTGAGTCATCTGCATATTGTATTACAGGAGAGAAAGTTGTTGATGAAAGTACTAAAAAGATGAGGCCCTAGTATGGAGCCTTGGGGAACACCTGTGGTTGTGTCAAGGAAAGGAGAGAAAGAGTGCCACCATTTAGTAGATTGTTGTCTGTTTCTGAGGTAGTTAGTGAACCAATTTAGGTTTGGGGGGTGATATTGAGTTTAGTAAGTTTTGTGAGGAATAAATAGTGGCAGACAGTATCAAAGGCTTTAGAGAGGTTGAGAAAGAATGAGGATACCATTTTACCAGCATCTCAAGCTCAGTGTACAGTATCCATGAGGGATATAAGAGCTGTTGTAGTACTGTGGCCTGGCTGGAACCCATGCTGAATAGAGCAAAAGAGCTGATTATGAAGTAGATAGTTTATAAGTTGTGTGTGAATTGATTTTTCTAAGGTTTTTCAAATGAGGGAGAGAATAGCAATGGGATGAAAGTTGGAGATTTCTGTATTGTTGCCACCTTTGTGAATTTGTGAAGGAGGAGAATATATGCTTTTTTCCAGATAGTAGGTATATAAGTCTCTTAGATAGATCTCTTAAATCCAAACACCAAGAGGAGAGGAGAGGGACCTTATTAGAAGGACAGGAGATGAGAACAAACAAGATGGGTGTTTATGAACCACAAGGTTGACAGGGCAGCAAAATTAAAGAAAAAAAAATCAGCAATGATTGTTTGCCTCAGGTCAGTGAAATTAGTATGTTTCAAGTTTACAACTTACACTTAAATACAGGGAAGAAATGAGCACTAGAAATAAGGCTGCTGTTTTAAAAATATACCAGTTATAATTCATCTAATGCAAGACAAAAAAAAAATAGAGATTAAATATATTGATGGCAGAGGGTTAGAAAGGAAAGAGAATGTCTGAGTAGTGTGCCAGCCATTTCTGTAGTACATAAACTTATTCAGTGCAATTAATATTAGATATACACTGGGCATGTCATTTCTTTACTGGGTGCTGGGAGTTCAGTTCTGTGGTTCTGATAGCCATATATCCAGGCAGCCACAATGGGGGAAACCTCAATGAAGCAATATAGGGAGTGGCAAGCACCCTACTGTTAGGATGCAGACAGATACAGAGATACAACTATTTTCTGTTTAAAATTATATTATTTAGTATTAAATTTCATAAGGCCTTATTATGCCTAGGCAATTCAGATCCTGTATCTTATCTCAAAAAAATGATATCCTTATTTGCATTATACTCCCAAAAGACATGTTCCTTGTTACATCTTTCTTACCTGTCACACCTCCAACATTTGCTATCTACCTGAAGAAAATTCTATCAAGTCTGCTTGGGGTATAAAAATACCTATGCACACATTTCCATGCAAAGATCCTAAATGTTCTGAACTTTGTTACATATTTTGGAGCACACATATATTCTCCCATTGTTTTCTTGTAAATTGCTTAAATTGCTTTTCCAGTCTCTCTTCCCAATCTTTTCTACACTCCTCTGATTGATTATTTTAGTTATCATGCAATATTTTAAGTGTCCTAATTAATATTCCTTTTTAACATCAAATTCTGTTCTAGATTCATTTAAAATCCCCACCAGAACAGGTCTTTCACTTACAATCCCCCCTATCACTTTCTCTTTGTCTATACTCTGATATCAGTGTTTATGGATATGAATAGTAAGAAAGAAACAGTGAAAATATTTTTTATTCCCTTTAATTTTATGTATGGGTCAGGCATATTTTTATCTAACAGAGAAGTTGTGGACAATAATTAATAAACAGCTGAAGAAATTTATCTGGAAGAAAACTGGCAAAGGAACCAAGGTAGTGGGAGCAAATATCCAGAGAGGGAAAGGTAATATAGCAGGATGAGGCCAAGAAGATATTTGGACAGCAGTGTGTATTTTTGAGCAACAGGTGCTGGATGAACTTACAGTTCAACATAACACTATTTTAGGCATTTTTATAATAAAATTTCCTTAGAACAAAGTCAAACACTAAGGACAATAGGCCTGTTTCATAAAGGTTACCACAAGGTGTACACTTAGTGTGCACTTTGTGGTAACCTTTATAAATCTGGCCTTTGAGTGAGAACTCTGACTTATTCATTATTATGGCAAATAAAGGGGTAACCTTAGTTATTAGGAAAAGGTTGGACTATAATACAGAAGATTTTAGACAAACAGCTTTGTAATTCCTCATTTTATATACAGTTATCGATTGACCCTTCTAATGGGTTACATCTAAAATTGATATTTTTATTCACTTTATGTAAAAGTCATTATTTATTTTAAATTATGTCAGCAATTGATGGTGGACGATCCATGTAAGCAATATTTTAAATACTTTCAAAATTATGTAAATCTATACAACCTACAGTTGGCAGACCCATTGTTTCAATATGGGATATTGACTGCACCTCTGTCTATTTTTTTAGAGAGATGTATTTCTTATTTCCTATATTTCGTCAGATAATGCATTACAGATATTAATGGGTTCTTTAAAATCATAGATAATGTTGTCATAGGCAATACATCTGTAATGTGCACCCTAGATTTACAAACACTGTTTACAAGCATTCCACATGAGGTTGATTTTTTTGAGCGATGAGACGTTCACATGAATTAGTCAATTTATTTTATTGTTTTTAAACTTGTTATTGGAAAGAATTTTTTAAACAAAATTGTTATTTACAACTAAGAGTTATATATATGGATTCTACTTTTATTCCTATTTATGCAACTATATATTTATGTTTTTTGGGATGCACTGGATTTATGATTTTGGAAATAGCACACTTTTGGCTAAAATTAATTTTTGGAGATGTTACCTGGACAATTGATTTGGACAGATGCTAGAGATGAAGCAAGACTGACTGTTGAATATCTAAATTCTAATACTTTGGAGGAATTCAGTTCACATTCGCTATTGATTTTTTCTTGACTAGTGAATAAAAAGTTATTGACAGTAGTGTATGTGTTTCTATTTAGAGGAAACATTTAGAAAATAATTCCATTTTTCAAGCAAAAAGTTGCCATCCTACTGATGTTTTAAATAACATACCAGGTTCTCAATATTTAAGATCACGATGGTTGTGTAGTGAACAATTAAATCAGGAAGACAAAGCATGCAATATCAAGGATATATTTCTTAGGAGAGGACAACGATGTCAAGATGTTTACAGGACCCATAGTACAACTGAATAGTGTATACACCAAAAGGTATTGGATACATTGGTTGCATCAAATAGCATCAGAATAGATTAATACTTTTTTCTACTTTTAGAATTAATCTGGTATGAAATGAATACTGGTCAATATTAACTAAGGAAGAGTTGTTGCTTTTTTTTCAAGTTTGTTATCATCTCATAGCAAAATGACTTATAGAAGGGGTAAAGCTGCATCACAATATTTTTTCAGGTATTAAAGGATCATTTCAATCTATTTCTTCTCACACTTTGAGTTCTTTCACCTTACCTAGGGGTTGTTTTCCATGTGGAAATTATAATTTTTGTAGTAAGGTATACAAAACTAGATATTTTACATCAACAAATACTACTCATACTTATGAGATTAGATCCATAATTACTTGTAGCACTGATTGGCTGGTTTATTTAGAAGAATGCTCATGTGGTGTATGTTAAGGTCAACAAGATCACAGCAGGAACTGAGCTATGTGCTTCAAGTGGATGCACAGGGTTGAAGAGCAGCAGAGGGGGAGAGGTATGTGTATTATTTTTCTTGTTTTATGAAATAAAATGCATCTTCACCTCTTTACAGGCCTACATTTTTCATAATAAGATGTATCTTGATTAGAATGCAGGAATACCCATCATGGAGGAAGCTACTACATGATAGAGCAAAATCCCTAATAGGGAAGGCACCTCTGATCAGTACTAGCAAAAAATTACGATCCCTCATAAAATCCTCCAAGGCCAGCTTCGAGAGAAAAATTGCACAGGACACCAAAGACAATCATAAGGCCTTTTTCAGTTATGTTAGAAACCTGGGATGCAACTCCCAGACTTGTTCTGAGTTGATTCTAAACGACAAAAAATACACTGAACCCACAGACATCGCCAATATCCTGGCAGACAGGTTCAGTGCAAACTTCTCCACCCCCCCCCCAAAAGAGCAAGTATCTATCCCGGCAGAGGGCTGCCTCCCAAACATCTCAGATGCTCAGGTGAAGGCTGCCCTCTCCAAAGCAAAAAACACTGCTTCCATGGGACCAGATGGCATCCCAGGTTGCGTCCTACATGAACTACAAGAGGAACTAATCCCTCAAATAAAACAGCTATACAATCTCAGCCTCACTACAGGATATGTGCCCACAGAATGGCGTACAGCAACAGTGGTCCCACTCCACAAAGGTGGAGCCTCTACGGACCCTGGAAACTATCGCCCCATAAGCCTGACTAGCTTAGTCTGCAAGGCTACGGAAAGGATCATCATGGAGCTCATAAACAAAGACATTGGGGACCTACAGACACTAGATCCTACCCAGTTCGGCTTTGTCAAGGGCAGATACTGCCTTTTGAACCTGGTTGACTTCTTTGAAACAGTCACCAAAGCCATAGATGAAGGGAAGGTAGTCCACACAGCCTATCTGGACCTTGCAAAGGCATTTGACACAATACCCTACTCGGGCATCATAGATAAGCTATCCAGCTTAAATATAAACCCCTATGTCACAAGATGGGTCGCAAACTGGCTCAAAGACAGAAGCCACAGAGTGAGAGTTGCTGGAGCCATATCAGACTCGAAACCAGTCACAAGTGGCATCCCACAGGGTTCTGTCCTGGGACCACTCTTGTTCAGTATATACTTTTCCGAGGTACAGGCAAATGTGGGAGGACTATGGCTCACCAGGTTCGCAGATGACTGCAAACTGGGCGCCATAATCAACTCTCCAGCTGACAAACAAACATCCTTCGAAAAGGTCTCACAGAGACAGATAACTGGTGCCAGCGCCATGGTTTAAAGCTAAATGCCAAAAAATGTATAGTCATACCCTTTGGCAAAAACAATGTGCCCACAAATTACCACATAGGCGGAAACCCATTAAGTACAGAGAAAGTTATTAGGGACCTGGGGACCCAAGTTGATAGCAATCTCTCCTTTCAAAACCACATTGCCAAAGTGGTTAGAAAGACCTTCTACATAGCCCACCTCATCACAAAGGGTTTCACATCTAGATCAAGAGAGGTAATCGTGCCGTTTATTCATCCCTCATCAGGCCCATCATAGAATACAATGCCCCTTTTGGGATGTACCTTACTCGACACCTGCAGCAATTAGAAAGACCCCAAAAGTATCTCACCAAGAGGATCAAGGGTCTCAAACAGATGCCATATGCTGCTCGGTTAAAAAAACTCCAGCTCTACTCAGTTGCATACCGCCTTCTTCGAGGCGATCTATGCCTGACATACAAAGCTATGTCAAATCCAGAATTAATGGACATGCTCCACCTCAGTAAATCTAAATCCCTTAGAGCCACACGCCGAGGGACTTGAACCTCAGCACAGAAATAAATAGAACTTGCTGGAGGGACAGGTTCATAACCCAGAGGCTCCCTTTGCTCTGGAATAGAATTCCAGTTCATGTGAGGCAGAGCACCTCACTGAATCTCTTCAAGAAGAATCTCGATAAGTGGATGGGGGATCGTAGGTTTGTCCCAGGGATTACTCCCGTGTCACTATTAGACAGAGGCACAGTAAACTAAACCTTAAAAAGGGCACAGTATACTCAAATCAAGGGGTGGTGTAAGCCATACAGAATCAGGCTAGGCTTATAATTGCCCCAGGGCAGATAGCCTAGTATGAACCTATGAACCTATGAACCTATGGTCAGTGAAATCATCACACAATGGCTGTGCTTACAACTGTGATTGAAATCTAAATATGTTGAACTTTCATGAGCAGTGAGCCATTGTTACAGCACACAGTTTTTGAATTGTACTCCACAACATAAATAACAGTTGAGTTCATTTATCTGTCATACATATTGTCAGCTAATGTTGAATATACAAGTTTATATGCTTTGACT
The DNA here is from genome assembly GCF_019279795.1 of Protopterus annectens. Classification (NCBI taxonomy): domain Eukaryota; kingdom Metazoa; phylum Chordata; order Ceratodontiformes; family Protopteridae; genus Protopterus; species Protopterus annectens. The sequence goes on from NC_056737.1 coordinate 1,862,648,864, forward strand.
GTTGCTTTTGATGAATGACTTTGTGCACCTGTATGTATGCCTGTGTTTTCCAGTTACTGATGATTGCCATTTCACTGATTGGACAATATGTGCACTGTTGAGCATGCATACCATGTATCTGCCATGCTTTGTGTTATTGTCATGTGATGTTTACTTCTCTTTTAATGTGTGCATGACAGACATTACCACATTACACTTTTCTCCCACATTCAACTGTCCATGTATTGTAGCAGTTAATCTGCAGCTAGTGCTGCAAGAGATATGCATTGGAATTGTGTTTAGCCATATCAGGTATGTGCTACAGATTCCATTCTACATGTGTTTTGGATGTCAGTTGTCATGATGTCCCACTGACATGATGTGGTGTTGTGTCATGGGCTGGCAATGCTGATGACGTGTGGGATCATATGCATGCATATCCTGCTATGTGCAGTTCTGCTTTAATGACTGCATCAAATCTATACACAGTGTTGCAGATAACACATTCTTTAACAACACATTATGCAGTGTTCAGTGTATGTAGCATTTCCACGTCCATTACATATTGATGTAGATGTACACCTTTCACAAGTAGTTGTGCACATTAACTGATTGTACATCTGTGTGTGCACACTGTCAGAGATGTACATTCAAGAGAGCAAGAATGATGATTCATGCTCACCAAATGATTTATAAAAATCATTGCAAACCAAGATTATATATTCCTCATTCTAAAGGAGGGTTGGGTCTCCTTGAAATAGATTACATGCATAGCTCTGCAATCATGGGACTCCACATATATCTGCTGACCTCACAAGACCCAAATGTAGTAAAAGTTTTGAAACATGAGGAGAATAAATCTAAGATGACTTCTCTGCTTAATCTAGCAGAAGCATATTGGCATCAAGCAGGAATGGAAATCAAACCAGAAGTAGATAAATATCAGGCAGCAACTGAATGCGCCAAAAAAACAAAAGAAAGAATATAAGGTGAAGGACCAGATGTGAAGGCAAGAAATGTGGAAAATGCATAAATATAATTGCAAGTATCTCAAAGACAAATATCAGCAGTGCAGCTCAAAATACACACCAGAAACCACTTTAACTTTTATTAAAACAAAAGCAAGAGCTAAGAGCTTTCATTCCAAAAGGAACTTCTTCAGAACGCCATTAAACACAATTATACCAGCTTTAAATAACCATATACAATCACATTGTTCCCACAGGAACCAATAAGATCACTTAAAATCAAGTTGCTTCAACTTTAACACTGAGTTAATAGATAATGCTTCATTTAAATTGATATTTGTGTTTGAGCTACTCATTTGTGGAATATTTGTATTTTGATGACTGCAAGTCTAGAAAACTTCTGGAAGAACCTCTTGATTAGGAACGAATGCAGGAATGGTTAAGGGGAGGCAAATTCAAACCAAGAGATGAAAAGTTAATACTGGCAGCCCAAGATAGCGGGCTATGTACACGCTGGTTTACAAAGCCAATTGAATATGTGGGAGAAACAGACAAATGCAGATTACCGAACTGGAAACAGTCACACACCTTGTTGCAGGTTGTGACATACGAATGGCAGAAGGACTGTATACTGAAAGGCATAATAATGTTGCAAGGCTGTGGCATTGAGGATTGTGCAAATATTATGGTATTTAAGTGGTTGAAAAACACTGGAAACATGAGCCACAAAGCATCATAAAAAATGACAAAGTTTACATCACATGGGATCACCCATTACCAAAAGTTCAAAAGATCGATGCTAGAAAAACGGATATAGTGGTGCACAAAAAGAAGACAAAAGTTTAATTAATACTTGAAATCATCACACCCAGTGACTACAGTGTCTTGTGTAAAGAGAGACACAAAGTTATAAAACATCAGGATCTGCAGGCAGAAATGAGAGCAATGTGGAAGAAAGATACCCAGTCATTACTAGGCACATTGCGGGTGCTGTGAAGAGCACTTTTAGCTGGCATCAGAGATTGAAACAATACTAATTTCATGAACTTTAATTATACTTTGACTTAGAAATGAGCTCCATTCCCATCATGGTATTAGAAACCCAAAAGATTTGGAGAAATTTAAAAATTCAGGGATATACTGACATACAAATGTACCTTTGACATGTGAGCATTCACTGAGTTACTGCCGATGTGCTGTAATGATGCTCACAGGAGTGTCCTTGCTTTGTAATGAGCATGGGGGTTGAAAGTCACTTGCATTTCTTTATTCAGCATTAGCATGACAGTATATGTGTATGTGCTTGTAATTCTTAGCTTGCTTACCCATGCATGCTGATGTGACATGTTTGCATATTGCCATGTATGTGTGTTTTATACATGTCTAGTTCTGTAGATAGAAGCAATCAATCTGGTAATTTGACATACATTTTCCATTTGGTTAAATGTATTTCTGTTTGGTTTCTAGAGCACCCTGTGTGCTGTATACCTGCACTTGCATTTTGTACACTTACCTTGTCCTGCTTTACTCTCCAGCCTTCATATTTCATTATTATTTTTTCCAGATATGTTTGCCTTTGTTGTAACTACTGACCATTGACGTGTTAATTTGACACAGTGAACATGTACCAATTGTATGGCCATTTTACAATGTGGGACATGTGCACACAAGTTGCTGGCTAACGCTTGCAATATGTCCTTCTTCTAATTATAGTTGTGTGTTACCCAGTTTAGTTTTCTGACATCACACAATCTGCTATATTTAGTATGCTATACTGTTACATTTTTGAACATATTATTACATCATTGGTGTGTGTATGTGTATCAACCTTGCTTTCATCTACATTCTGTTTATGCCATCGACAGACTTATATATGCATGTACACTTGTGTGTTGTCTTTGGCATGACATAGGTATGTAACATGTACACATTCCAGTACACATTTGTTTGTGTTGTGTGAACCAACTTGTGTATGAACCAGCCTTTGTTGTTCTTCTGCAATACTTTGATTTGCCACTTTGCCTGGTTGTTTGCCTTTCACATGCATGGTTGTAGGTTTGGTTCTATCCTCTGCTGGAGTTATTTAACACTGTTAAATCTGCATTTGCTCATCTGTGATGTTGCTTGGCTTACACCTGCATTGTTGAGGGACTAATGTGATATTTGTTTATTTATCCAATGTGTCCTGTGATCCTTATTCATTACACTACAACACACATCTACCATTGATCATATATATCCAGATATGCCTGCCATACAGTTTGTGACATTCTGTAACTTGATAGTGCATGGATAGATATATTTTTCTACATTTCACCATGGCTGGTATACATCCCCACCCTGTTTGTCAGCTTTTCGATGCTCGTGCTGTGCAGTGTGCCTACTTTATAACCTACCTGTCCTTACATTTGTTTGTCTTGTTTTATGCTATTTGTTCTATGGGTATACCTGCTGTAATGCCCTTCTCCCTTTCTTTCCCTTTGTTTCCTTTCCTTCTATTCTTAGAAAAAAATGGGGCCGATTCCAAACTAAAAAAAAAAACTTGCACGTTCCCCGCTGACATTCTTCACCCATACCCCGCATCTTATTCTTGCTCTCTCACTTTCCTTGAGCGTGTGGTATTCCTAGTTGTCTCTGAGCTTACTAAAAGAGTGTTTTCATCTCTCTCTTTTTATCTTTATATATATCCGTAGTTGTCTGACATTTCTCAGCCTATTCCTAAAAATATATTTTAAGAATGACTTGCTGTTTACATTAGAATGGTTGACTTTTTTTGGCATTATAATGGAGCCATTCCATTCCATAGTAGTCCTTACCCCTACTGGACAGATTTCAGGATGCCTGAATTATTATCATATCTTTGTAACTTTGTTACAGTGTACTGTGACTGGATAATAATTTCTGATTACTTATGAATTACTTGCACATTTCATACTGTGATACTCCATTGTGCACTGAGCTATTCTGAGATTGCTGTACTACGTTTACATATTATGTTATCTGCAAGTTTCACACTGATATCGGTGAAATGTACCAGTTTCTACAAACTTTAGGGAAATCTGGCCCATAAAGTTAAATGATATTTTTATTTATTGTTTTTAACATAACTTTTCAGCTATGTGGTTTTGATGGGTATGTTGAATGTTAAGGAAGGTATGAAACAGTATTGTAACACATCTGTGCGGGATTGCCCCAGCTTTAAGGTAACTATGTTCCTCTGATACATGGCTCATTGAGCCTGCTGTGGGGTAATCCACAAATATTCAGGGTAGCAAGAACTGCTGATTGTAAGCAGATGCTGGAAACTGTGGATGTGCAGTGTAACAGGTAATTGACTTCTCCACTGGTGGATGGTAAGCTTCAGAAGTCTCTGGTACCGTCTGTTGTCCTGCATTTTTCCAGGAAAGAGTAGATTGGCTGTTCTGTTTCATTGTGTAGTAATTATGAAAAGTTTTTTTTTTTCATTTTTGAGAATTTCCAGAGGAGAAAGAAACAATTTTTTTTCTGGGGTAGTTTCGGGTTTTTTTTCAGGTGTATGATTCTTATTTTATTTAGTGTGCCAACTCTGGGTGGATATTAATGTGTTTTGAGTTGTGTGATAGCTCTTGTGTAATAGGGCCAAAGAAGGGCATATGCTATCAAGGTAATATGTGGTCACACTGATATAGTGATTTTCAAAGTTAAGAAATTTGGTACTTAATAAAATAAGCTAAGTTTCTGGAATATTACCTAGACACAGATCTGGCTTTGTCGAACAACCAAAAATCTTGCAAGATGAAAATGAAAGCAATGTACTCTTATACCCAACCCTTACTTAGTGGGAATGCCTATTGTAGCCCAGAAACAAATGGAAGATGGCTGGTCACACAGATGGAATTTTTTTTTATTAATATGTATGTACCTTACAAAGACGATTACACAATATCCACTCACCATTTAGATTTCTTTATTTCTTGCTTGCTTTTCTCTTGCTGGTTCCATGGCATTTAGATCCTTAGATAGAATCTTTATTTCTTTCCCGACAATCCACAGTGTCCATACAGATGAGTGTGGGAGATGAGTCTGGATGTACAATTGTAGAATACATTGTGCTGAAGATCAAATGTGTCCTCTAGGATCCCAAGGTGGCAGACAGATAGTGTTTGCTTGGACAGACAGTATCTTTAGGACAACCTGAAGGGTAGGGGGCATCATCTAGGGATGTGTAGGTGCAATTTTAAGACTATTGTGAGGAGGGTGGTCAGTAAAGCTGCCTCACTTGCAAAGTGTAGGCTTTTAGAAAATTGGGGAAGGAAGATAGATAAGTAAGCTCTCTTTTGTAGAAAACCCCTCACATTTTAAGATACAAGTGGCATATTAATATCAGATCAAATGCTAGAGAAGCATGGTAAGAGAAGAACAAGGAATTCCTGTTTCTTTATATGCATCATAGGAGAAGCTGCACTCTGTCAGTGAGTTCTTTCAGTAAAAATAGTTTGGCACATTATTTTGTGTAGAGGTCCATGCACATTAAATCAATGTGAATTGGGACATCTCATGAGTTTTGGTGAATTACCTGCTCAAAGATGACAGTTTGGAGGCAGTACATAAGGGTTACTGTGTTAAGAACAGGTAAAGTTGTTGAGGATATATAATGATCTTGGGTATCCTAGCCATGAAGGGGGTTGTTTTCTTGAGAGGGAGGTAAAGGTAATCCAGGCAGACCGCTGTAGGTACATTCAGCTGAGGCATATGATAAAATCTTAATGGAAGAAGGGGGATATGGCTGCCTGGAGTATAAGGAATTGGGCTCAGAATGGCTGAGCAGCAAATTAGGGGAAGTCTTGCCAGGGCATCATGGCATTTTTACACAATGGATGCATCTTTCTGTTTGGGCTTGGAAAATTTATCAACCCTTGTAGGATGTGCTAGGCAGGTGATGAAAGGAGGATGGTGTCCTGTCCTTTCTGCCTGAAGAATCTGGAGGGTTTTAGGTAAAATGAGCGCTGTACCATTCCTTCACTAATTTTAAAGTCTTGCTAGTAGCAGTTAAATTCATAAAGGATGTATTTTAAAGAAATTTCCCAGTGAGTCAAACTGCTGCATGTGTGAGTGTCAGAAGTGGATTATATGCACCTCCTGCCCTCTTTCCTTCTTGCCATGCAGCAGTTTATATGAGGGAATAAATGATTTTCTGCAGTGCAACCTCAGCCAAACTTTAGATGCATTCTGTGGAGGTCACTGCTTGTATGAATGAGTCAGGAATGGACGACATGTAGGGTTTGGTTTTGGACTGCAAAGTAATCATAAAGGTGTGTCTTAGCAAGAAATGAAAAAAAAAAACATAGTTTCAGAATCAAAAGATAATGTGCTTCTATTTGCTTTAGCTCAAGCCAGCCATGGGACCATAATAAATGCCAGTTCGGTCTCATTTCCATTTATATATACCTAGATATATGCCCACCTGCACCATCTTATGTATGTGAGTCATTCCTCTCAATCTGCAGACATTAAACATAGAAACAAAGGTCCTTGAAAAGTATGTATCTGGGTATTTAATTAATATAGAATTTGAATACCATATGGCACACAACTCTTCCTACTTTCAGTAGGAATAAAGGATACTATTCAAAAACATGTTTAAAAATAGATGGTGACAAAAATGATGCACACTATCAAAGAGATAGTATAAAATCTGTAGACTTTAATAAAATGTATTCCAAAATTCTACTACACAGGGTCACTATTTTTTGCATCAGGAAAAGGAAGATGTAAGATGCATGTCTTCTTTCACTGAATTACTGTTGCCATTAATATGTTGGTCATGTACTATGCCAGTTTAAAAAATCAAATGTGATGATGGGAGAGTCAAAAGATTGTAGGAAAGGGCAAATCAAGCATGAAAATAGGACCATGCCTCAAAAAATAGGGGGGTCATATGTGCATGGGTAAATCAGGCATGAAAATATGAATGCTCCTGTAAAACAGGGACAGTTGAGATGTCTGATATGTGCTATCCCTCCCTGTAATCCTAACCCTCCCCTGACTTGAACCCTTCTCCCTAACAGTACCACTACACAAGACAAAATGACACAGAGCACACACAACACAAAACATGACCAACACTACATCTGCCCCCTTTACCTAACCCTTACACTTTATCCTGAGAACACTGCAGATTCACACCAACTGCTAGAACACAGTTTTGCACATCTTTACAACTGCCACTTTTTCATTCAAAAATTAATATTTATATATATATATATATATATATATATATATATATATATATATGTCCTATATACCTGACTAGTGAAATACAGAGTCAAGCAACCTGATTGAAAGAGGTGAAAACTCTGAATTATGTAATGGTTGATCAGCTGAAGTCTGAATGGTACATAAGTTGACTAATTATACCACTGATGAAATCACCAGCATTTTAGCACACAATGAAATGCATGTAAGAATGATTTCTATAACACCCATATCTATCTATATCTATATCTATATCTATATCTATATCTATATCTATATCTATATCTATATCTATATCTATATACGTGTGTGTGTGTGTGTTTTCTGATAGTCATAATGCTACTGCCTTTAATTCATATATTGTTTTGAAGTGTTTTCTGTTATAGATCAAATGTATGTTAAATAGTTTAATTGTCTTCTGGCTGAATAGAAGAAAAAAATAGAATAAAGAACAGCTATAACATTTATATGCATTTTTTTCATGTTGTGTATTAGTTAAGTGATGTTGACTATAGCAGTTTCTTAACCTGGACTTCCAGTCACTGAAAGATCATACTGTGTACACTTGGCTTGTTTTCTTCCAGCATATCATTTTGGTGGAAAAATAGAGAGTTTCTGATGGAAGTGATAAACAAGGTCTACTTCTTTTCTTTTCAAACATACTTTATCAACAATGCAGAAAAAAAAATAAAAAAACAGTAAACTGATACAGTGAACGCAAAATTATGTATGCTTTTACATTAATACTGAAAATGTTAGATATCACATGAGTAGATTAACAGCAATAGTAAAAACAAAACCAAGTACACAGAAGGGAGGTCAGATGGTATATTATAGTTTTATATTTTAAATCAAAGATGCTACAAAACATAGTTGCTTATGATTGCTATATGAGCTCATGTATCCTGCATGCCTGGCTACTACAAAAACAAGTATACTTTCAAACCTGTTGGAACACAAAGAAGATACCACACCTTAGATAAAGATTAACCAACTATTATTTTGATTTCCTTGGTCAAAAGGGTTCTTTGATATGTTTGGGAATATGGGAGATTTTAGAAGAAGTCTGGAGAATCTTCAACTCTTTTTGCATAAGCTAAGCTCAAACCTTATACTCTGAGAGCTGGCTGGGATACCTCTACTGTGAATCAATATAAGCTCTGACTACAACAGAGACTTATAATATCCATGATTTCAATAGCATATTTCTAGTATAAGTTTTTTGAAAAATATGTACTCATGGGGTAGTTTTGGATCAGAGTATATCAGTTCTCAAAATATTCTTACTCCATGTTACAACTGTGCTCCATAACTGGAGGATGAGACAGTTCCATATTTTATGAGTAATACTTTGGTCAGAGGTCCCACACTTTGGGTACTTTTATTTAACCAGACATGCTTCCAAATTCATTCTTATATGGCAGTCAATAACCTTGATGTATAAGATACACTGTGTTTCATAAACACAAGGGATCCTCCTTTGGAGTTGATAAAATACTTAGAAATCTGAACCTCCATATTTTGAAGCCATGAATGTCAATCTTTTAATGTTCACTGTTCATGAGGGGGAAATGAATAATTGATAAATACAGGAATCATGAGGCTCGTTGCCAATGGTTTGAACTATACACATCTTAGCATTCACAGCATGAAGGGGTGGGGTTTCAAGTGCAGATGTTGTAAAGTTTATTTCTTGAATAAATATTCCTTTATTAAACTGATTCTATCTGTCAGCAGCCATTGGTTTACTGTAGCTTTTATTTCCATATAACTTAAACGTAAAACCTATGTTTTTTCGAAAATGTGAAATTGTGCTTATCTGCACAATTAGTTTTGTGAAAGTCATCCTGTGATATTACTTTTGTTTGCTCAGCCTACTCTTGAGTTACTGCTGTCCCATGCTGTCCCATTTTTCTTAAATCCTGGAAATTAACTTTTTGAGACAGTACATGTTGAGTTGCTTACTGTTAGATAAGTCTCAATTAGGGGGAAAAGACTCAATTTCACAAGGCATGACAGAATTTTAACTTTTTGCACATTCTACTATGATGTTCTGCATGCATTAGAATGTGGTGTATATACCAGCACAGGAGAAAACAAGTTTACTCAATAAAGCAAGTCTGTAATTTCCAGTAGAACTGCACAAATTCAAAGTAGAGGTACATGACTTAAGCGGGGAATTGATATACGCTGTTTATGTATTTTTTTCAAATGCTTTTAAATTGTTACTATCTTAGTAAAATAAAATTACTTCAGTAGTTACATAAATGACAGCCTTTTTCTAAACAATAGGGCAAATCTTTTTTTTCCTAATTCATTGTGCCAAATTATAGCCTATGTTTTTTCAAAGAGGTAAAATCAAATGGTAATAATGATATCAATTCACATTCACAGTCTGCATAATGCTGTATTTAAATGCATCTTTAAAATGGAGCTAATTTACTAATATCATCCTTAGTACTTAAGAATTAATGCAGTGACAACTTGAAAGGTAACTGTTTTGGTACTGTCACACTCACACAGGATATGTGTGACTACAATACAGTTTTTTTTAAATTTTGCATGATCCTGAATATTTACAAAAGGAGAAGCGTTTACCTTCTAATATTCAACAGTCAGCACAGTGTTTGACTAGTCACTAGACTCATACAGTTTCAGCAGTCAACAGTTCTGTGTATTATACTGTTGTGCTGATGATTCTACTGTTGTGCTGATAATTCTTGTGTGCATTAAAGCAGTAAGGGAAACAGACCACACCCCATGTAAATAAGGCAGTTCATGCAAACAGGCTGGTCAAAATGGATAGCCATTAATTTTCTCTCAATATACAGCTACTGGAAGGATTGTGTTAGATAGTTATGTTAGGCTATTTGTTCTGTACTGGATTTAACTGCTGATGAGAGGGATCATTGTTCTATATGCACTCTTCCCTAAGATGCATTATGCAAGGGCTCTTTAGTGATGCCTTGCTGTGTGGATTAGTTTAACAAGCGATGCATGGCTGAAGTCACACAAGTAAAAACATACTTGTTTGTATATTCTGAGTACCATTTCTAGTGCTAACAAAGAAAGTGAAATAAGAAAAATAATGTTAAGAAATATGATATATGGTTTGCTGCAGACAATTTTGTAAATTAGTGCTATGAGTTGAGGAAAATGATTCTAGTCACTGAGCTCTTAAATAATATTAGCGTTTCAGCATTTATTGTAGAAAAATTGTAGAAAAAACATTTTTCCTGCTGTAATGAATCCTTAAGCCAGAGCTAGAAAACATTCTCTTAGAATACATACTTGTGGATAGACAGTTTTCATACACAGCCAAAATCTGTATGAAATGAAGATATAACCTTATTGTGCTATGGCGTGTTGTGTGCATTTCTGGTACTCAAATCTGCTTTACCTCAGTTTGTTTTGTTCTTTATAGGGTCATTCTTGTCAAATGTTAGAGAAGAGGCCAGGCCTCCATAAAATGATCCACAGAAAGATCCCCCCCAGTGATAGTTCTTTGAATAAATAATAAACTTCTTATTGAAAAGAGATACTGAGACCCAACCTTGAAGCAAGATCTAAGTCTGATGCAAGTGTTTTGTGGGCAAGTAGTCCATGTAGACCAGATGGGTTCAATTCTAACAAGGTGCCTCTAATGATTATGAGATCACTGCCCAAAGAGAGAATGGGATATATTTTTGGCAGTCAAAGAATAGGCAAGAGCAGAACGGATTATAGTGAACTACACTCTGACTGAGTATCTATCTCTTGGGGTGCAGAACATTACCACTGTGCTTGGTCTGGGGATATCACTTTCACAGGAGGGCGAAAAGTCCATCTTGATAAGGTAAGTCTTGCCTCTACACAAAGCATTGGTTCAGGAATCACATTTGTCAATCAGTTGTTGTAACTCTTCCTACTTGGAGCTGCCCCTCAGGAGAAGCCAAGGGTGAGTAGGATATTCAGAGGAATTTAGTTGGGTCTTATACAGCAGGAGCTTCTTTATGTAGATGGCAGTATCATCTTAATGTTACTGTAAACTGCAAAAGGAAAACTTTGCTTGTGCATATGGGTCTGACAGTTAGTCAGTTTATATAGACTTTTTGTGGAATCCTTGAGTGATGCTTGATAGGTAACAGTGAGCAACTCTTTAGTTCTACTGGGAGAACTCATGCATCATGTGAAGAATGATGGATGCACTTCGATATGCATGGATGGCAAAGGTGGATTTCCCTTGAGTAGTTATTGGACTTACGTGACTATTCATGGATTGTCTATTGCAAATACCATATTTAAACACAAGGCTGTTCATAAAAAGTACTTTGTAGAAGATCACCTTGGAGCAAAGGTTAGTGATAGACTCCATTGTCATGTCTTTAAGACTGTGGCTATGTCTAAGGAAAGTCAAAGCTACACAAATGATGTCAAAACCCTCCAATGGCTGATTAGTAAATCCAGTTTAATAAAAAGTTGTTGCCATAAAAACAGAGTGAACACATTTGTAAAGGTTAAGATTAAAGTGAAGATTAAGTGCTTTCATCCATGTTGTATTATGTGGACTTCTTCAGAACAAAGTTTTTGTAAGTATGCGGCCATGTCTCCTGGGCATTCAGTTAAGGAGATGTGCTGAGCCATCCACTAATCACCACTTTGTTGTGAGTTGGGTCTGATGGGTGAAAAGTGACTAGAGAGACCAAAATCAATCTAAGCTTGCAGGCAAGTTTTGTTAAGTTCAGCATATGCTTCTGTGTGAGATGAGTTCAACTCTCATGTGCAGAATAGCAACTGCAAAATATGAGGGAGGTTGTGGATGTAGTCCCTGTTCAAGATGTCAAACTGTAAGGTAGCAGCAAAGATCTCCATTTTTATCACCCTAACAGCCTACTTTGACCTAATGAACGATATTGTCTCAGCATATATAAACCCCACAAATCCTCGAGTCAAAGATTCTACTTGTACTGTGTTGCAAAACAAGAAATTCTATCCCTCTGCAAATTAAATCTGCCTTTAACTTATCCAACATCAAACTATTACTAAAGGACTACTTAAATAAATCTTGGCTCTGTTCCTGCACTACCCAGGCTGATCTAGTCCCTCCCTCCTTCCAGCACCAGCATACTTTGACTCTGTTCACAGAGAAGGAATTAGTGAAATCTATTTCTTTGACTAAGATCAAATATACTTTTGCCTAGGCTATATCACCTAGTCATCTATGTTCCAAATAGTTGCATAGTGTTTAATGTCACTTCTATGAACTGCAACTTGTGAATACTTTTTCTATTGGCAGTGTTCAATTTTAACTTGTTATAGCTGTCCAGATATTTGCACTATGTATGTATGTATGCATAGGTTCACAGTGTATGAACTGAAGCTGAATTTTTACTTAGTTTATATGTCATTTTCTTCTATTAGGCTTTGTAATAATTTTATTTAATTATAACTATATTATGTCACTTTGGAGCTTTTCTCCCAGGCCTGTGCTGGAAATGGGATATTATCTCAGTCAGACTTTCCCAGTAAATACATTTCAAATAAATAATATCAATCAATCAATCAATCAATCTATCAATCAAGTAATCAATCTATATCCAAAAGTCTTGTTACTAGAATAAGTAACTCAAGGAACGGCTGCTGGATACCAGCAATGAAGGGAGCCAAGTTAAACAAAAAAAGGCTTCCTTTGCAATTCAGGATGGGTCGTGTCTAGATTTGATTGACAGTTATCAACAGGCTAGGAAGGCAACACTTGTGATAGTCGCTGAAGCAAAGGTCAAGACTTGAAAAGTGTTTAGTGAGACTATCCATCATGATGTTTGGATGGTCTCCTGTTAGTTCTGATGTGGGCAATATAACTTATGTTGTTGTCAGCAAGTAAAGTGATGTTAATTTCATCTACAAATGCATTGAAAAAGAAGAAGGAAAAAATAATTGAAGGACTATAGAACATAAAAGACACAATGTTGTTTGAGGAGACAGTGCATACTATTATCTATGGTATGATTCCAATTAATCTCACTAGACGTAATATATAATTATCAACCTTGGGAGGGATGGCTAAGGCCAATCAAACACTAAATGAGATAAATTAATCCAAGCACCAAACGTTTAATTGACTAAGCTTAAAACGGCCTGCAAGGGCAGCTAGCCTACTGCTTACCTATGAACCTATAAAAAGGTGGTGGAATCTGGTCCCTTTCAGTCGATGAGTCTTTCATAGGAGTCATACATTTTTAAGGTGACATAGCTATAGGAGTGGATGAGAACCCACCAGAATTGCTGAAGGGTTTAGTTACTGTTAGCTTATTGTAATTACCTCAGCACTGCAGTGTCAAAAGAAAGACAAGAACAGTAACTCAGCATTGCATAATTGTGGTGGTGGTGGTGGTCTGGTTATCAAAAAGAGTGTATAATTAGTTATAGGAGGAATCACTATTCAGCCTCCTTCAGAAAGCCACTACCAGAAATCTGGAAAGGAGACTGCATGGAAACTGCATCTAACAGTTAAACCTCTGACTTAGGAGAAGCTTCCATTCAGTTATAGAACAGTAGATCCACTCTGTTTCAGTGTAAGGTAATTGTAGACATTGTTGGAATTTTTTGTATGGTATATTTTTGCTCTGGAGACCTACAGAATGTGTGGATACATATAGTAAAATGCTGCTACAACTATAATGGATCCCAGGGTCATGCTAAAGTCCATAAAATTATCAGTATTTGAAGAGTAGGTGTGCTTGATATATTTTCTTTTTTTCTCAAAAACATATATTTATTATATATATTCATAATCATAAAATGCTACACATTCATGGCCTCTTATGAGCTTTAACCATATACAGAACAATGTTTTAAGCATTGCAATAACCACCCTTTTCCAATCGAGAACAGACAGCATAAACCAAGTTTCTTGTTCTTCATATAACCCTGTACTTGATGAAACTTATAGTATCTCATTTACAATATGTGAAAGATGCCATTACTACATCCTTACCACATATGTTCCATAAAGTCATACAAGCTTTGACTTGTGTTTAGCCAAGTGGAATATTCTTTAAAATAAAAGAAGCCCTAGCCCATGGTCTTACAGTTCTTCACTTTTAAAGGCCTTTGATAGCTCAGGTGACATTTGGGCATTATTGTGCATGAGACAAATACAGACAGATGTCAGTTCTTGATGTACTTCTATGTCTGTCTTATTATCTGTTATATAAGCATAGATGTGTAAGATTTTTGCGAAATATAATTGCCATTATGAATCCATTGTCTTACAAAATCTACAGTAGATAGCAGAGTTGATATTAACATTCTTATTGTTTGAGAAATGGTATAAGATACTTGCGAGTTAGACTGTGATATGTTTTAGAGCCAATAATGAATGTTTCTGTCATGTGGTAGATGAACCTCCATGACACATTGTATTCTATGTATAGACTGTTCCCACATCGAACCTACTACACCTTTACCATGTGCATGTAAATTGGTTTGTGCTACACTTTCATTTTTAACTCAAATACAGTCATGTTGGATGTAAGAGTTCAGCAAGAGTGTGTCTAATTTCCACTTCTGTCGCTGGTGTAATCAGTGGGATAGTATGGAAAGATGTATATATATCAGGTCTGCATATCTGTTGTTTGCATATAAAGTTGCCCTCTTCTCTACAGGTGAAAATGAAATCAAACACAGAATGGAGTGGTTAAGACCTTAATACAGAGTGGCTGGAATGAAAATCTTTATCTTTAAATCAGATGTTTTAGTTATTTCTTGAAAAAAGTGCATCCTTCTTTGAAGGACACAGTGAAGCAACTACTCTAAGTGAAAGAGTTTAAGCCTCTTGTGGCCATGTTCATGACTGAAATTACAGCATCATAGGTTCATAGGATCATAGGTGTATACTCAGCTAACAATCACTAGGGCCCTTATAGGCTTATCCATGCAATTCAAATGTGGCACACAAATTTGATTTATATAGGTGGTGATTTACTGACTGACTGTATCCATCAGAGACATGGGAGCCAGACCAGGGGTGAATTTTTGATTACCCATATATCAGTCCAAGTTGTGCTTAAAAAGATATAGGAAGGAACTCTGCTTCATATTCTCTGTTCCAGAGAATGGGAATTCACCGAGAAACATATCTATCTCTCCATGCCCTATTTTTGTCACAAGCAAAATTTCAGTCTTTTAATCTAATAGTTCTGATGCTTTTTGTTTTGTCGATGGGCAAAAGGTTCATCAAAACAGGATTGAGGAATGCCCTGTATGCCAGGCAAAGATCCCCTCTAAGAATTCTGTCTGATACTGAGTAAAGAAGCAGGGTTTTGAGGTGATCAGCATAGGACATTGTGTTTACTCCTTGTATTCTTTTTGGACAGAATCTTTGTGGACATTCCATTTGCTGCATGTGTCTAGTCAGGTGCATACCGAAGGGGGTATTATACTTTGTGATGGGTCTGATGAGGGCCATGTACAGTGGTATGATGACCACTCTGTACCTAGATGCCATGTCTTTACTTAAAGCTGAGAAACATGGAAGGATTTTCTTACAACTTTGGACACATGTTGGTTAAAGGCTAGGTTACTGTCTATATGAGTTCCCATATTCCTGACCAGTGAGTCAACTTTTAAGGGTGTTTTAATGATGATGTAGTTACCCAGGGTGGTAGACTTTCTCATGGTACTATAATGCATTTCTTAGTATTGAGTTTTAAGCCATGGCTTTGACACCAAGTGTTTGTCTATATTTGACCTTCCTGAAGGGTGTTCTCATATTGAAGGGATTCAATGACCGTGAAGGCATTATAGTTAACTTTCACCTGGAAAGCTATCGTAACCTCAAAGTTGGCTTTGCTTGACCTAATTACGCCTCTTACCTGCCTATTTACTTTGATGAAACAGATTCCATTTTGATAGGAATTACCTTTACCAATTTTTGCCATATTTTTTTTCTTTTGTCGTATATCCTGTTTAATTTGGGATGCAACCAGGGTGGCTTGTTTCTAGGTCTATTCCTGGCCTTAATTATGGTAGATACAGCAGCCTCTTTGCAGCCATTGACATGGTTATACAGAGTTTCTGAGAGCACTTCAGCATAGGCTGCTGTGTTATCTGGGTTTGAAGGGGCATTGCATTTTGCCAATCCATCACTTAATAAAAGGTAATCTGCCTTTGAATAGTTTTTAATTGTTACTGTTTTTAATGGGATTATGGAGTTGATTTTGAGTCCAAAAGAGACTGCCTTATGGTTGCAACTTACCAGGGAGGATGAGACATGGGGGGGGGGGGTGCAAAATTCTCCCATATTTGTAAGCTCAGAAAGCAGTATGTTGGAGCCTCTAGTGGGTGTATTCACTATTTGGTTAAGGGTGTTTGTATTTATGAAGTCCAGGAGTCACTGTGCCTGTAAATTTGAGGCTGTGTAGGATTCCCAGTCTATAAAGGGGTAATTAAAATCTACCATGAGTAGAGTGTTAAGATGGAGAGTGTCACCAGTAGGTCCCAGGTCCCATTACGCATTGTGAGCTTCTTGGAACATGGAAGGTGACCTATAGCTGGCTAGGATATGGTACAGGTTTTTGTCTATGGTGGTGTGCACACTGAGGAACTCCAGTGCATCATTGTTTTTGACCACCCTAGAGCTATGCTTGCTATTGATGTATATTGAGGCACCTCTTCATTTAGCCCTTTCCTGGGCAGCTGTTAGTCTAAAAATGTGGAAGGCACTGAAACCTTGCACTTCCGGTGTATTCTCAGTTGCTTTAAACCATGCATCAGGAAATAGACCAGTAGATGAGTGCAGTGGTGACTGTACTGCAACTATTGTGCTAGACTAGATGATAAAATAAGAGGTAAGTCAATTGATGAAGATCTCAGTTTATTGTTCAGTCTATAACTCCATCCTCATCCATGGTCACAGTCTTTTGGCAATAATGAAAAAGATGAGATCACAGATAAAAGAGGCAGAAATTATGCTTATATGCAGGGTTGCTTTACTTACAGTTTTTGACAGACTGAGAATTGTAGCAACAAGAAATAGCTCAGATTGTATCTACTGATTTTCTGGGTTAAGAAGAGTCTGTTGTAGTGGTGTGGGCATCTACTAAGGATGCCCACTGGGTGACACCTGAATGATGCAAACTTTGCATGACAAACTGACAGGAGACTCCAAAGTAAACCTAGCATATGCTGGAGAAATAATATACCATTCACTTTTCTCAAGATGTTCTTGGGATCTCGCTGTATATTCTGTGGACAGATGGCAACCATCAATAGGGCAAGTGGTTTACAAAATAGATGGATGGATAGATAAATGGAGGGATGGAATGATGGAAGGGTGGATGCATGGATGGATGGATGGATAGAGTCCAAAATCATTTGTTACCTGTTGTGCAGAGAGTTGTCTCATGTATGTAATATTTGATTAATTTCTTAGCAGCTGCTTCAGGTACAAACAAATAATCTGTAGCTTTTTAGCAACATTTATGAGGTAAAAATTGATGACGTACCACTGCTGTTTCTCATCATATTGTGCCTGTATCACTTCTTACTATCTATCACAAAATAAGAGCACATTGAAAGGATTCCCCTCAACATCCCATCCAGATGAAAAGAATATGGCTGTCCTTGGTGCATTCATGTACTGCTTTGTCCTTTGAGGTCTAATGCATCTTTCTTTGTCGACTGTTAAGAGCAGAATCACTGGTCATTTAAATGATGTTGTCTTTGGAGGCTTTTGACATATTGATAAAGAATGGATGAAGAATATATTTCAGAATGTGACATTCTCTGCACTTGTTCAAAAGCATGTTGCCTGCTAGTGAAACAAGTTAAATATTATCATAACCAATGATAGTACTCAAAGCAGTATAGAGAGAAAGGTATAGCCAGATAACTGAGGAATATGCATTATAGTACCAATGTACAGGAACAAAGGGGACATTCACAAATGTGTGCAATACTTAGGTATCAAACTCATATCAAACTGTATGAAAGTGCTTTAGTGAGTTCCTGATAAACAAAATATACAGATGGGAGATGACCAGATTTAATTCAGATCAGGATGTAGCATAGCCAATATGAATGTTTGCAGTGAAACAAATAGTGGAGAAGAAGCTAGAGGTTAAGACAATGTCCAACTGCATACTCCTAGACTTGGAGAAAGCATATGACAAGGTCCAAGAAAACTGATTTGGACAGTCCTGTGATGGTTCAAAGTCTGAGAAACATTAGAGGATTTATGTACAAGGACTCCATGAGACAAGTACAAATAGTGTTCACAATGGGGTTCAAAGGGGGTGGATTTGCACAAGGGTTCAGTTCTAAGCCCACTGTCAGTCTTACTGGTGACTTGACTACATTAGCAAACAGGTTGGAGGGGACAACTCAATAAAGCTGTTGTATGCAGACAATGTGGCATTGTAAGAATATTCTGAACAGGAAATTCAAAATGCAATAGGGGAATGGAATGCAAAAACTGAAGGCACATGGGATGAAACTGAATGCAGACAAGGCAGTTGTAATGACAGCAAATGGGGAAAGAGAAGAAGGTGAAAATGGAAACAGGAAAAATAGTGAAACAGATCAACTTCAAGTATCTGCAAGGGGTGGTTGAGGAGAGGGGAAGCACGAATAAAGAGGTTAAAGCTAGAATTAGAGGGGATGCAGCCAGCTGGAGGAGTGTTAGGGGTAGTATATGACAGAAAAATGCATAAGAATTAAGGTGTACAAAACTGTGCTATAACCAAAACACGTGTATGGTACAGAAACATGGGCAGTGAAAGCAGAGCAGTACAGGTGATGGAGGTGAGGTGCCTGAGATGGGTGATAGGATGAACACTGCAAACAGGTGAAGACAGGTGAAAAAATGAATACATCAGATAAGAAGCCAAAGCAGCTCCAGTTACAGACAAGGTCAAAGAGGACAGATTATGGTGATTTGGGCACATGTGAAGGAAAGAAGGTGATACAAAGAAGAAGATATTGGAGACATAAGAAATACGACAAGAGAAAATGAAGATATCCAACAAAAAAATGGATGGGTTGTATGACAAAAGACATGTGAGAGTCAGGCATGACTATGTAAGAAGACTGGGGAGTAGCACTGAATTGAGAGGTATGGTGAAAGTTGTGGAAATCCTTCAACCCCTTACAGAAAATGAGAAAATAGGGGTTGCTCTTGATGATGATGATGATTACAAAATAATATGCACACCATAAAAAAATTACTAATTTCTCCATCATGGAAATTAAAAGCCACAATATTTTAATTCATTTATTTCATATACATAACTAAATAATATCATATAAACGATAATTTATGTGTAATCACAGTGGACACTTACATTGCTTTCATATTGTGACAAATATCTAAGCAAAAAAATGCACACCGTTGACACACATATTGTTTTTTTAATTTTTTTATTATGGCAAATAATAAAATATGGGTGGTACCCATTTTATTTTTATATAAAGTAACTTAACAATATAATACATAAAATTGACTTTCATATCATTATCTTGTCATGGAAAATAACTTATAAATATAAAGTATAAAATATAAAATATGCACAGCCAACACCCATACGTGTGTATTATGAATATTGACTAAATACAGTTTGTATCATAAATATAAAGTATAAAATATAAAATATGCACAGCCAACACTCATACATGTGTATTATGAATAATAACTAAATACAATTTGTATCATAAATATAAAGTATAAAATATAAAATATGCACCACCAACACCCATACATGTGTATTACGAATAATAACTAAATAAAATTTGTATTGTAAATATAAAGTATAAAATATAAAATATGCACAGCCAACACCCATACATGTGTATTATGAATAATAACTAAATACAATTTGTATCATAAATATAACGTATAAAATATAAAATATGCACAGCCAACACCCATACATGTGTATTACGAATAATAACTAAATACAATTTGTATCATAAATATAAAGTATAAAATATAAAATATGCACAACCAACACCCATACATGCGTATTATGAATAATAACTAAATACAATTTGTATCATAAATATAAGGTATAAAATATGCACAGCCAACACCCATACATGTGTATTACGAATAATAACTAAATACAATTTGTATCATAAATATAAGGTATAAAATATAAAATATGCACAGCCAACACCCATACATGCGTATTACAAATAATAACTAAATACAATTTGTATCATAAATATAAGGTATAAAATATAAAATATGCAAAGCCAACACACATACATGTGTATTACGAATAATAACTAAATACAATTTGTATCATAAATATAAGGTATAAAATATAAAATATGCACAGCCAACACCCATACATGCGTATTACAAATAATAACTAAATACAATTTGTATCATAAATATAAGGTATAAAATTTAAAATATGCACAGCCAACACACATACATGTGTATTATGAATAATAACTAAATACAATTTGTATCATAAATATAAGGTATAAAATATAAAAAATGCACAGCCAACACCCATACATGTGTATTACGAATAATAACGAAATACAATTTGTATCATAAAGTATAACATATAAAATATGCACAGCCAACACCCATACATGTGTCTTATGAATAATATCTAAATACAATTTGTATCATAAATATAAAGTATAAAATATAAAATATGCACAGCCAACACCCATACATGTGTGTTACGAATAATAACTAAATACAATTTGTATCATAAATATAAAGTATAAAATATAAAATATGCACAGCCAACACCCATACATGTGTCTTACAAATAATAACTAAATACAATTTGTATCATAAATATAAAGTATAAAATATAAAATATGCACAGCCAATACCCATACATGTGTATTACAAATAATAACTAAATACAATTTGTATCATGGGAAGAAACTAAAAAATAATCACATCAACACCAATATCATTTTCATATTATGGTAAACATGCTAACAGTTGAAATTCATATCATCATACTTTGGTAAGTAAACCATAAAATATTCATACACAAATAAATATGCATGGATCTAAAATTATAAGTAAACTTGATAAGGAGACAATGTAAGAAGTTTGCACTAAGTTATTTGCAGACATAAAGTTAATACAGAGCAATAAGGCTTTGAGTTGTCAACTATTAACGTCCTGTATTCAGTGTACATGTTTGATTCCTTCTAGCTATGTTATCTACTGTGTGGCTAAGAGGAACATCCCTTAATCAAACAGGGCTCCTTGTATGCTGTCCTGAAAAAGGACACTTGTGTTGAGTGGACTTACTGAGCTAATGAATGTATAGAATTAAAACAAATAGTACTACTATCAGCTTTATTATATCAGGAGAAATATGATTTTTTCTCATTAAACATCCATAATAATAATAATCTATAATATAATCTATAATATAATAAAAATCTGCTCAGATCTCTAGTCCTAGCGATATCTTATGCTTACTATCATAGCCTTCCATATACATTGAATCTATTATTTTTATCCATACTGCACCATAATACTGGTAACTATCAGCAACATTTAAATCTTCTTCCTGCTTTGGGAGTATAATTTTATTTCATGACACCCAAGCCTTTTTGCCACCACAAACATAATCTTGCATCATACTTTTAAATGTTTTCAAATAATTACCTGAAATATTAATTAGAATGAAAGAAATGTATATAACGAGGGAAAAAGAAAACAGCAAAAAAAAGAAATGTAAAGGCTAAACCCTCTAATTCAGCTTCAACCCAATCATTGTCCATTTTCAAAAATTACCTTTTAAATTTTCTTTAATTCATCATAGACCTTAAGTAAAGAGTCCTTCAGGCTGCTGCTTACCCATGCACTCACATTCTTAATATGCTTGGCATATCATAAATAACCATGTTTTATTATTATATTATTTTTATAGCATTTATCACCCCCTACTTTGTCTCAGTCTTATACATCCTATATTCTAAAAGCAGACTAAAATAATCAAACAACTGAGATATATTATCTCTGCATGCTTGGGGGTTTTATCTACTAATAAACCAACAGGCAGCAGCTAAGGTGGGGGCAAAGGGGGCAGCTGCTCCTGGCACAAGGTTTTAGGGTGTGCAATCAGTAGATGCCAATTGGTCAGTAGTATAATACAGTAACAGTATTCATTTATACACCAGCATTTTTCCATCCTGGTCCAGAAGTAAATGCTGATAGTGTTTTTCTTTTGCTTCTCCTGCCGTTAAGACTAAAGCACCTAGTTCAGCACATTCTGTGTGGAATGAAATGTAGCAAGCAGCTTGCTGCATGTTTTAAAAGTAGAAAGGGTTTTTTTTTATTTTGCTTCTAAATTTAATAATTGAGAGAGACAGATGACCTGTCGCTCCCTTGGAGAGAGATGAGTAGTGACAGGTCAGTAAAAGGACAGGTAACTCTTTAAATTCAGTTGCACTGCAACTACTAAAGGTTCTATATATAACCCAAACAAAGGCTATGACAATAAGCAATCTTGGTTTATACTTATGTACAAATCAAAAGTAGAGTTTGAATCTATGTCTCAGAATCCTTACACATACTGTACAGAATCCCTAGAAAAAGCAAACTCTAAAAGCACCTGTATTAAATAAAACTAATCTACATTGTCAATGGCCTTTTCTGCAATTATAAGTTCAGTCACTATTTTTTCTTTTGTAACTGTGCAGATCACATAAATATCCTTTTTTCAACATATTATCAAAGGTTTGCCTTCCACCGATAAATCCACACTGATAACTTTTAATCAAATGTTTGATACACCTAGTCTACCTATTTGCAATAATTACCATAAACAGCTTTTAATCATGATTTAACATTGAAACAGGCTTATACAGGAAGGCCACATTCGCTTAATTTTTCCTATTTGTGAATGACAATGAACACTGCCTCCATACACAAGCAACAAATATCTCTAATCATTAAGACATTGTTATATCTTAAGCAAACAAGGTATTGTTTTAAGATGTACCTTCCAAAACACTACTGGATTACAAGTACTAGGAAGAAGTGGAAGGGTAAATCAGGAATCAGACACTAAATTGTAAATGATGTAAGCGCTTTGGTCCATATTTATTAAAATGAACTTCTCCAGACAACAAGAGCAAAGCAAAGAACACAGTTTAAATAACCCTCAATTAAATCATGTGACCCAAAAGGAAATTACATCACTGAATCAAATGTCAACACCATCCTGTGGTTCACAAACTGAACTACAACTAAATAAACAGTCAAATCATTCGTAAAAGTACATGGCTACCATATAGTATGAAGGACAGAAAACACGTTGAATTGAAATATAACCATAAAAACCTTCACATATAAACACATACAATGAAAAATATTACCGATTCATTACCTTTAATTTAAATAAGTACTGTATTGAGCATGTATCATTCAACCCAGGAAAGCTATAAGTATTTAATTGAACTTGCCACTTAAGTTCACAACGTTCCAGATTGAGAGTTTAAGGACCCCCCTTTCATCAGACAAAACTTGCTCAATTATTCTGAATTTAAAATGATATTCTGGGAAGGTCATAATATGTCTGGCTAAGGCATTCTGAACATGCAATTTATTAATACTATAAATATGCTCATATAGTCATTCTCTAAATCTGAGTTCTGTTTTACCTATATTAAAAAAAAAAATCACTTAGCCAGATAAACAACTCCTTTAGAGTTACAGTTAAACCTACCCTTGATCTCAGAACTGGTATTACGGAGCATAAAATTATTGCCAGTATCAACATATTTACAATATGGGTATGCTTTGCACTTATACATTTCAGGGCATCTAGTTAAAAAAAATTTCTAAGAATCAAATGAATTTTTAGAGTCAAATAAATTTTTAAATTTGGTACCTTTCTTAAAAACAACCCTAGGATGATCACCCAATTTCTGTTTTAAATTAATAGCATCCAGCAATAGATTCCAACTTTTATGTAAAATTTCCTTACAGTAAATAGCATTAATACTAAAAGGGGTAATGAAACTCAGACTAGAGCCAGTTGTTGATAAATTACTCTGTTGAAGTCTGTGGTCACCAAACATTCCAGGGCTTTCCAGCCAGCTCTCATAAATTAAAATTGGTTTAAAGAATCCAGTAAATTTCTTACTTTGTACTTTGTTATTAATTGGTCCACTAAAATAGAAAACTACCCTCATTTTGGAAACATATCCCATAAATTGCAGCACTCATTGAAAAAGTCTTGTTCTAAACTGATGATCCTATCTGCTCCGACCAATTAGCCTTTTACAACAGAGCGGTGAAAAGGATAGCAGCTAGAAAAATGCAAAAAAGAATTGGAATATGTGCTTTTTCTAAAAATCTTCGAGGTGTTTGCATTGTCTTTTCTTAATTTAAAATTTTAAAATGAAATCACATCAGAATTATAATCAGAAGTAAATCCCAGAAATTCAGCAGAATTATTAAAATATTCAAATAATTATAAATCTGCATCATCATTACCCTTTATGATGATAAAAATATCATAAAGGTAATGGGTGCAAAAAATATCTTCTCTCCAATAATGGGGTTCATAAATAAAAACTCATGTTCCCACATGGCCATGACAATGCTAGCAAAACTGACCCCACATGGTGAACCCATAGCAAACCCTCTTTTTTGTAAGTAATACTGGCCATCAAAATATAAGAAGTTCTTAGCCAAAATTAAATCTAATAATTCCAATATTAGGCTGATGTCAGTGGTTACTCCTTTCTTTAATAAAAAATCAGTTATCCATTGAATCCCCAACTTGTGGGAGATGACTGTGTATAGATCTCTGACATCATGAGTTAGAACATTTAATTTGGCCTTAAATTTGAGCTCATTGATTTTTTTCAAGAAAGGACTATGAATCCTTACAAATCCGGGGTTCATATTTGAAAATCTTTTCAGCTTACAATCTACAAATTTCACACAAGCAAAAGTGATGGAATTTCTTCCATCCACTATTAGTCATAAAGGGCGTCATATAAATCCTTATGGATTTTGAGGATCCCAAAAATAACTGGGATTAATGGTGAAGGCATATTCAAATAATTATACAAATGTATATCAATATGGAAATCAATCAGCAAGTCACTGATATGAGATTTCATTCTAGCATACGCCCCATTCACTCCATTCAATGACACAGGTTCATATGTATCCATATTAAAAATTTTAAGCATCCTAGACTGATAGTCACCCATATCCATAAATTGGATTACCATTAGTATCTTGTAATGTATCTATCGCATGTTTTTGCAAAAGCAAAACCAGTTACACTTGTTTATTGACCTCTTTATCACAACTTCTTTACAAACTTTAGCCAAGTGTAATGTTCTAAAATAGTTCTGCATTTCCCTTTCATGTTTAATTCTTTATTCTATGACAGGTACATTTGTTGATAATATTTACAAAATAACTCTGCTGCCATTATAGGATATTTAAACCAATTTGACACATTCTCTTCTGGTAATCCAGTGGCATGAAGATATCCATCTTTCAATTACTCCCTCATAAATTCAGTTTTCTCATTTATAATTTCATATATTTTTGTGCTTCATCCTTATCAGTTTCACTGATACTATCAAATCACCTGCATAGAATTTATTTTGTAATTTTGCTCAACAATTTCCATCTTAGCCCATCACTTCTTCTCTTTCCCATAATGTGCATATAATACTTCCATCTTATTATCTCACTTTTCTCTTAAAATTATTTCCATTTGGTCATCAGTGTCTGTTGGTTATGATCCATCTCTGCTATCTTATATTTGATTAAATTGTACCTGACAGTTATTGCAGAAGTTAAGGATGATGAGCTGTTAAAGAGCCACTTCCTGTAGTCTAGGGTACAATTTCTTCAACTTCCATTTGTCTGCTATTTAATACTGAGCAATTCTCTTAATCAGTTCCCAGACTGAGTCTGTTAAAGGTCTGTACTGATGAGTTCTTTGCTGTTATTAACAAACATAGCATACCTACCTACCTACATGTATACATACATACATAATTGCTTATGCCAAGTAAAGATGGCCCTTGATTAGGATGGAATCTGTGAAAATATCAACACTTTGCCAAATGAGAGATAGTAGTAACATGTTCATCAGAGTGCATTCAAGCAGCGAATGATCTAATATAAATTTTTGATAGATTTTTGCTTTGTTTACTAAATAACCATGCTCAATAGTAGTATAACCTTAGCAGTTCTTGAATAAAAAGCATGTCAAATCTTGCGTATAACCTTAACATAAACACACATGTTTCAGCACACAAGGGACATGAAATGTTTGTGTACTCATTCTAACTTTTTAGGTCTTGCTACAAGATTCCATTTCCCCAGATAAAGAGTTACACCGTTGTCAGTCAGATATGTTTGAAATACTCAGAAGAGCACTGAACCTAGATATAATTTCTCTTGTACTGTACCCCAACCTTAACAATTCTGTTAGCGGATGCCTGTCTGAGTGAGAGGCTTTCAAGAAGTCCAGGTAGAGGACATCTGCCAGCACTCCACTGCCAAGTTCTCTTGTAGTCCAGTCATAAATCTACAATATACAATTCAGTCTTTAATTAATTTGACATCCGCTTCTGTATATGCACTCATGTTGATTGTTGCCTTGGATATGGCTGTCTTCTAAGAAAGCAGGTAACAACTGTAGACGATTTTCTCCATGAGTTTATCTACTACTACTACTGTTAACACAATCGGCTTACAGTTACATACATTTTTCCTGCTACATTCACCCTTCATACAAGAGCACCAATTATATCATTTTCCACTCCTCCAACATTTCTGTACTGGAGAGTTATCTGCCAACACACTAACCAGATTCCGGTCCCTGTGTTTTAGTTTCTGTTATCATTCAGTTCTTAGTCCAAGATCTCTTCCTGAGTGTTCATCTTCTGAACTCATGATCTGTCTTTATTCTCAACAGTCAGGTACCCAGCCCTCATTACTTATGATAACTGAGGTGAAGCACTTATTCTGTACCTTTGCTTGGTCCCTGTATTGCTTCATCTCACTCCAGTTCATACTCAGCATGACTAGGTCTGTTCCTGACATCATCTTTCCTGAAACATAACTAAAAAGAATATGTTCCCTTCCTGAACGCTACTGCCAACCATTTTTTTTAAATTTAACCTTTGCAGATACCACTCTGTTCTTTGGTCAGTATTTCAGTTGCCTCCTTATACCATGCCTCCTTGGCCACTTCTTTCTCCCATCACCTGTCACCTCTAATATTCATTTATCTTCCAGTTTTTATCATCACATTCATGGAGTTTATGGACCTTCTCTCTGTCTCTTTTTTATTTTCTTTGTTTTTGTTTTGTCCACTTCTTCAACCTCTCGACATTAATTTCATGAATCATTCTCAGAGCTCTTTCCCCTCTTGCTTTGAATGCAGTCCATTAACTTACTCTTCAGCTTGTCCTTCCAGCCCAGCATCTCCCATCCCTCTGGAAAGTCAAGCAATTATCACTGCCCTTATCGTCATCCATTCCCCCCACTCTAATCAATGCAGTGGTGTGATTGGCATCGACTAATGGTGTCTTCATATGGAAACTTAAAACCCAATCCATTTTGACTTGTATCACGTCCAGAAGATGAAGACCTTTAGACACTACACCAGTCATCTTCATGATGATGAGTGTGATCTCAAACTCTGCTCTTTTCAGCTACAGATTATCTATGACTCCACTTGCCCCACTCCTTTTTTTTCTCCCAACTCTCCAGTCATGTTCACCTGAATTATGTGGCTGCTAATACAGTCTATAAGTACATCAGCTTTCCTAATTCTTTCCTCTTAACTAATCCACAAAGTCCCTTATCCATGGTTCTAATTCTTCCCACTTCACCACCCCATTCATAGCAACATGGTCATCTTCTTCTCTTTTCTTAAGTGTAATGTCCACTGTTATACCCTCCCTTCATGCCTACCACACCTGTCATTCCTAAACCATGCCATCTCCATGTCCACTCCCTATTATCACTTGCTTCATTTATATGATGCCATCAAAGTCCACTTTCACCATCTACATCGCTCCTTGCAAAACTTCTTAGAAGATAACACCCCATTTCTTCTTTCAAACTGCAACTTCAGAATTTTGCTCTTCTTATAAATGTTGATGTGAATCCTTAACCTCTTCATTTCTATAATCTTGATCTTGCAGATTAAGAGTGCAACCACCCCGCCTGCTCATGCACGCAAACACACACACACACACACACACACACACACACACACACACACACACACACACACACACACACACTCACTACTTTGTTTCATTGAAAGCTCATTTCACTGAATTTGAATTCACAGTGAGCAAATCGCTGAAAGCTCAAATTACTGAAAACTCATTTCACTGAACTGAGGTACTGGCACTGTGTACAGTACTGAAACCCAAGTAAAAGGTATATTCCCTTATCCCACTGTAGTTTGATCCTGGAGTTAGTATATATAGTTAGGGGTGTACAGTCTTCCCCAGCTTAAGAACAGGACACAAATAGGGTTTGAGGGTTAGAGGAAACTCTAGCAGCAGTTCTGTTTTCAAACGGTAATAGCACCTTTAAGCTACTGAGTTTGCAAAGGTCTTAATTTTGATAGGATGCCATGCTACATATATTCAAAAATAATCAAACAGCAGACAAGCAATTTGCATTCTAAGTAAAGTACACCTGGGGAAAAAGTATGAGAAAACCAATAAAGATAAAAGTCCAGGCCACAAACGTAGGTCCAAATTCCTTTATGTTTCCACGATATTCCACAGATGAGCGCTTTCGTCTAATGATAAGACTTCATCAGATAAAAGCACTGGTACTACCAAACAACTTTATACACGTGATATCAATCAGCACAAACTCTTAATTAAAATTTAAAGTGACATAACCACTTAACCATGTTATGTCCTGTTGTAGTGTGTTATATAAAAAAAACTAAAAATCATATTACATACTTAAACAAATAATTATTAGCATGTCCAAATAACTTCCACTCAAAAATTAAAAACACATTTAGAATATAATTTTTAAAAATCACACACTTTCAGCTTTTTTGTATAATACAGATTTTATACTAATGTAGTCATTAAGACCTGGTGAAATGTTAGATTTGAACCTAAGCTGCCATATTAATTCCCTATATAATAACAAATTTTTCAAATCACCCCCTCCCCATTGTGTATGTTTCTTAATTATGTCAATAATACCAAACTTAAATCCTACAAAAGAGGAACAAGAAACACCGTGTTTATATAAGGCACTTGTTTCCTTGTGTGTCCTAACGTCGTATAAATGTTCGTAGATACGTTCTTTAAGTGTTCTTTCAGTTTTTCCTATATAGTATGCACTACATTTCGTGCATACAGCCATGTAAACAAGCATTTTTGTCTTACAATTTCCTTTACAAAATCTGACAATACTGTTCAATCCATTTTTTAATACAACAGTTGCCTCACCATAAATATAGGCACAAACACTACAGGCACCACAAGGAACGGTAGTTTTGTATTGTAAAACTTCCCTCACTTTCTGTTCAAAAGTCCTCTTAAAATTCATTCCAACCTTATATGTGAATATAGGTTGTTCACCCACTAAATTGTATATATCCTTGTTAATTTTCATTAAATTCCAGTTAGTTCTTATTGTATGTGAAAATAACTCCGAAAAAAATACTGTATTGAATGACACATGCTGTATTATACTTTCTTCTTTCTTTCAATGGGTCATTTGTTGTTTGAAGGGGATGACCCAGTAGAGCCTTATATTAAATGCCCCACCCATTGAGCACCTCATCTAAAATTTCCTTAACCATCTCTATGAGGTATTCTCTCTCAATAAAACATTTACCCAAAAACATTAGTTCTTGTTTTAAATCATGATAGGCAGAAGTCATCCTGGCTATCCTGACTGCTTGGCCCTTGATGAGACTCTTTTTTTGTTCAATCGGATGGTGACTACCAAAGTGTAAATAACTGTTGCAACAAGTGTCCTTTCTATAAATATTAGATTTAAAACCATTGGTAGTCTTAGAAATAGTAACATCCAAATAATGGATATTAGAATCATTTTGTGTGTGTGTAAAAGAAAGAAAAGTTGTACATGAATTCAAGTATTCCATAAACTTGTGTAACTCTTCTTTAGTTCCATTCCATAACACAAAAATGTCATCCAAAAATCTTAGGTATAGCTTAACATGATAGAAAAAAGAAGAAGGAAAGATGTACCTGTTTTCCCATTCAAGCAATACTAAATTAGCATATATGGGAGCACAGGCAGCGCCCATCGCTATACCACTAACCTGTTGGTAAAATTCCCCTTGAAAATGGATGTAGTTATAATCCAAAATGACCACCATAAGTTCTAAAATAAGGGAAATTTTGTCTTTGGGTAAAGTAGAATGCTTAAATAAACAATCACTAAAATATTCATACCCCTCTCTCCTAGTAATACATGTGAAGAGATCCTTCACATCGATGGTAAGGAAAGTACAATCTGTACTCCAAAGATGGTTAGTAATTTTACCTAGAAACTCCCAGGAGTCCTTAATAAGGTATGGAGTTTGATTAACTATGTCTTTAACATGATGGTCCATAAATAAAGTCAAAGGGTGGGTTTTAGAATTTTTTGCAGAAACAATAGGTCTAAAGGACGGTTCACAAATGGATTTATGCACCTTTGGAACTCCAAAGATGTTAGGGATGTTCGGATATAATTGTCTTAAAAACTATAAGTTTTGCTGTCAATCCTATTTTCTAATAGGTATTCTTCCAACAGAGAATCAATTCTACTATAAGCTATGTTGATTTGGTTTTTAGACACAGGTGTGTATATAGAACTATCCAACAAGACGTTAGTGATAACGTTATTATAATCCTCTGTATTATAAATAACCACCCCCCCACCCTTGAAAAAGTATGAGAAAAATAAATTCCTTTTT
Organism: Protopterus annectens; assembly: GCF_019279795.1. Lineage (NCBI taxonomy): Eukaryota > Metazoa > Chordata > Ceratodontiformes > Protopteridae > Protopterus > Protopterus annectens. The sequence goes on from NC_056737.1 coordinate 1,862,679,978, forward strand.
CTTTTATCCTTTCTTTGCATAAACATTGAAGCAACACAGACTAAAGGTTGGCAAACATGAAACAAAACCTATATGAACTCACAACATTTTATCAGTGACTATTTGCAATCCATCAATGAGACATGTACAACAATGCCTATAATATTGGTTTGGTCATCAGATCTCTAGCAGTTATGACAGAGGACTAATGGTCTGACTTGTTAATGAGTTATTCCATGTATAATGATAATATGAATTGAATCCTTCTACTTTTATTTGCCTGCTGTGTGAACTTGACTAAGTCACTTAATCCAACAGTGTCTTGGGGCAATTGGCTACTCATGGTCTACTGCTCTACTGGACTACAAGTCTAATAACTACCTCTGAAGCTATTAAACAATAGCTTCCTCCATGCTATTTAGTCTAAATGCTGGGGTACTGTATTATTAAACTCACTCATCAGTTACATACAGTAACTATGTATAGTTTTGGTCTGCAGTAGTATCCATAGCATGAACTGAGCTGCTGACATGCATATGGGATGCATCACTGAACCACATGGCTGAGCATATAGAAGACGCACATATTATGAGCAACAATGTCAGCCTATGAGTCCTGACCCAAGTCAGAGAATACTGAGCATTCTCAACAATACTGCCCCTTTATTATACTTCTGAATTAAATAAAAATATGTTTTTCAGCCACACTTGTAGAAGTGTGAGTTTATTCACTTGCAGTCATCATTAACCTTTATATTAATGTTTCACCACAAGCACAACTAGCAGAGTAATTACATAAACTTTTCAACAATTATCATTTTGCAGCTGCACTGTGTTTTGAAAGCTACTCTGCCATGACAGCATTATGTACCTGCTATGTGGCACCCTCTCTGTCAGACGTATTAGTCCAACTTTTAGGTAAGCTGGTCTTTCTTATAATTACCTGTATTATCCCAAAGAACAGCTTCCTTCTTATATGCTTTTCTGTCTTAGCAAGGCCTACAGCATTTATACTTTGAATCTCTTAGGAAGCAAATATTTGCAATGTTAGTTTGTCATTTTGTGGAACATGTGCCTATACTGAAATATGTACCTTCAATTCCCATGTTCACAATGCAGTGCAATGCACACCAACTGAAACTGTAGAATAAATGGCATACTGACGATACCAAACATTTTCATACTGTCTCGTGTGCTCAGTGATGTGCATAATTACTCACATGCAGTCACATCATTAATATATGCTCTATGAGTGTTAGCCATAACCAAATGATGCATTACCTGTGACAGGGCTGGTCTTAGAACAGCTTTCTTTCCATGCTGATGCTACACAGCAAGCCTAGATGTTCTGAGGTCTTACATGTCCATATTTCTTTCTGAATACTCACCTTATATATTTTCATGTTACTGATAATATAAAACTTGTTGCAATCCAATGTGCATGCATTTATTGTTCATCTTCTTTTCAGCAGACACAAGAGAGTCAAGTTCTGCTATGTCTTTTATCTGGATTAGACTGATGTTCAGGTTGAAAAGAAATGGGGGGATTGACTCCAGTCCTCCATGGTCTAGATTTGACTATCCAAAATAGCTGCTGGAGGGGCCATCCAGGGTTAAATGGCTACGAAAGGCTGTTAGTTTATGCATCCCACTTAGTGTTGTGATTTAGTTCTTTTGCTGAGTCTAATATGCTGCGTTATCCTCTAACCATGCTCGTCTACAATTTGTGATGATATGCATACCTCTACAGATTTTCGCAGAATGCCCAGATTTATGCCTCATATTTTTGGTTGGTTTTTCACAAAATTGTGATTCTCTGGCAAATTAGTGGCAAATCATTAAAGATTTAAGTTAGAAAATAATGACAAACATTTGAATTTCAGACTTCAAACCCTTCAGAAAAGTCATGCTAATGCAAAACCTGTTATTCTATCAACTTTCTAAGTTTGTTAGAGCAGTATTTAAAAACTGTCCCTATTTTGGGGCCTTTGTCCCACTTTTATTTATAGCTTTGTCCAGATTTCTTGCTCTAAGAGATTGAGAGGTATGATGATATGTCAGCTGTCCATGTTTGAAATATACATGGCATATAGTGGTTTGGGATACATAGGTCCATTCAAATGACACACTCAATCCATTTTTTTAATTTAACACCATAATACATTCTTTTTACCTATTTATTTCTGGTTTTAATGTAACCCAGGTTTTACTTTTCACTGCAGTGCTTATTGTGTGTTCTACTGTTTTTAAACGGACATGCTTAAATATTAACACATATTTCTATTTTATTTATTAACATTTGTTGACCAGAAATGTTTGATTAGGACAGAGCTTATTTTCAGCAGAGGCCTGGGGAGAAGTACTCCAGATGCATGTCTTTGGAATGTGGGAGGAAACCGGAAAACCCAGAGGAACATAATGTTACGCAGGGGTACAGAGAAATAAAGAGGAGGAGTTGAGAGTTAAGTATGGTAAATCTGTCAGGAATGTCAAAGGGGCTGGTAGCAGTACCAAGTCAATATATGATATCCTGGATTCACCCACATGCATACAGCACATCAGGCAAGGAGCACCCTTCAGCACTCATTGTTTCTATAGCAGGTATGGGTTTTACATGGTCAGGTTGCTAGCTTGAGGCCCAATCCTCCTCAGAGGGTGCACAACACACTCACACCTAGGGCCAGTTTAGAGTGTCCAATCCACCTACTGCATGTCTTTGGAATGTGGGAGGAAACCAGTGCATCCAGAGGAAAGCTATACAAACACAGGAAGGACATGCAGACTCCACAAAGAAGCACCTCAGCCAACAATCAAACTGGAGAACATCTTGCTGTGAGGCGACAGCACTAACCGCTACAGCACTGCACCATCCAATATAGAATATAAAGTGAGAAAAGAAGGAAAGCAGCATTTATTATATGAGCAAAAGCAAACAGTGAAACAGAGGAAAGCACGATTGTAAAAGAATGCCAGATTCTATGTGAGATGCGTAGTATTAGGCTTTTAATCAGATTTAAAATGATTAATTAATGCTCAGACCAACATACAGACACAGCTGAAAATAAGGTGGCAAAAGTTAGGTTCTTTTTCAAGAGTCTAAATTTACAAGAGTTTCATAAGAGCATGACAATGATCTTGTCACTTTTGCCAAAGAATCACACTGTACTGTTTTTAATCAGCGATCAAAATGCATAGAAGCATATGACATATTAGGCATAAGTGCATACTAAATGTCACTTCAAGCACTCCTAGTAAAGCATAGTATGTGAGGCAGTGTAAATGTGCAAAAGAATGCCAGATTTCATATGTGCTTCTTTGAACATAATATAAGCAAGCAGTTTGAAAATGTCTTAGCTTATTTATTGTAAATATTTGTAAAGTATTTTCTTCAAATGCTAGATAAAGTTGGACGCTCACAACAAGAAAAAATAATGCATTGACTAAGAATTGTTATTGTCCAAAACAATTTAGGGTCTCCTAATAAACAACTGCAGTGCTTTTAACTCAGCCACAGTGTTATTTATGTGCTTTGACGAAAAGCATACTGAGTATATGCTAGTGAATTTCTACATTTGTTTTCTTGAATCAGAAATGAAAGTTGTTAGTCACACTGTTAGCTTAGCATTTAGTCATGGGGTCATTCATGTCAGGTTCTGAATCATCAAGTTTGTCAGATGGCAGCTGTGGTTCCATTTTGCTATGAATGGGAATTAATAAAAAACCTACAAAGTGGTTTGACTAAATGCTTGTCCAAGTGGGATCTGCTGTTTTTGATCCCAAAGATAAATCGCTCAAAGTTAAAAGGGAAAGAGAATAAATAATAAAGAGCTGTTTCTATTTTAGCAGCCCTTATAATGATACAGTTTTCATGCCATCAATCCAGCCAGCTGGGTTTGTTTCTCTTTTGATTAGCCCCATGCAAAACGTTTGCATAAATGTTACCAAAAGCCATAGGCCAATTCTTATACTTGCAGGTACTTGCGCTAAAGCTGCTCCTCTGAGGCAGTGAAGAGGAATTTAAAACCCTAGAGATGAGAGACTGTCAAGAAAACCATTGCATCTCAGTTGTTAGAACAGGGAAAAAGGAAAATAATGCCGGAAATATTATCAACATGGAACGCCAATTCAAAGGGAACTATGAAGGAGTACAAGTCTTACAAATATAATTCATTGTATTCTGTATTCATAGGTAGTTGCAACCATCTTTCAGCTATTTTTATTTACCCATCTGTCTAGCTGTACAGCTATTGGATTGTCTGTCTACTTGATTGTTTCTGTCTATCTCCCTGTGTTTTTTTGTTTTTCAAGAAACAACAGTAACATGTAATGCTGTAGCGTGAGTTACTTTTACAGTAAAAAGGCAAATAATAGTATTTATGGGGGGGGGTTACGGAATCTTTCTTCTCTGCCTATGTTTCTAATTCTAACAACTTATAACTGTGAACTCTATGCAAACAGAAGTAGCTCAATCATTCTGTGAGATCATCAGTAACCTGTAAGTCATTGATAATTAAGGTTCCCTTACAGAATGTTACTAGTGGAAAAATGCAGTCCATGTCCACTAAGAATAATCACATCTGACCTGAAATTATTCAGTTCCAAAACATTTACAACCTTGTGAGGTCACTAAACAAAACTTCAACACTATATATGCATTGTGTGTGTGCATGTGTAGATAAGAGAAAGAGAGACAGACAGATAGATCTCTCTCTCTCTCTCTCTCTCTATCTATATTTATACACACGCGCACGCACACACACACACACACACACACACACACACACACACACACACACACACACACACACACACACACACACACACACACACACACACTCAGATATAGATATAGATATCTATGCTTTGTTACCTATGTTATCCTAATTGTTTTTGTAATTGGAGCTTTTCTCCTCGGGTCTCCACTAAAAACGGGCTCATGCCCAGCTGGACCAACCCGGTTAACAAATGTCAAATAATTAAATAAATAAATAATAAATATAGATATAGATATAGATATAGATACAGATATAGACTTTTCTGAGAGGGGCTGCTCCCTACATCCAAGTCCCTAGTCCAAACCTATCCACAGGATTCCTTACAAAGTATGCACACTTTACACTAAGCCTACACATGTACTTTGGCTAGCAAGATGAGCAGCAGTGCTCATTGAATATGCATGCTTCTAAGGAAGCCTACACATTTATTAGCACTTTTTCGTGGCTAGCACAAGTGTTAGTCTGCACAAAATCATGGACGGAAGATTAAGCACACAATGTAAACAAAAGAAGTTTCCTGTAGTCAAACCTAGTGAGTGAGCATGTGATGAAAATTAATACAAAGCAAGGGCAAGCTTATGAAACAAGTAAGATGCAGGGGGAAATTAAATGTGGAAACTGTACTCATATAATGGGATTAGTCCAGCAATAAGAATCAAGGTCTGATAAATGGGGAAAATACAACTCAGTTAAGTAAAATTTGATTATTTCAAAAAAAGTCTTTTTAACATAAATAACATTATATTCATTTAGTAAAAAAATAATCCTGTTAACTTTATTGACCCATGTACATGCTGCAAAGGATGAGAGAGGGACACAAGACAACAGTGTAATAAAAAGGAGTTTATGTGATACAAATGTTAATAAAAATCCTGAGTTGAGATAACAGTTAGTAAGGACAGTACATACATTAGGGGATAATTGCATGCACTGCAGTTAATGAATAGCAAATCTTTATACCGGAAATCATTTGTGTTAACCAACAGTAATACTGTATTCTCCACTTCATCATGTATAAACATGCAGTTGTTGTGGGTCTGTATTATCTAATCGACTGCTTAGTGTATCGAGCGCCTAAACAGTGACAGCTAAGAGTCAAACACTTACAATCTCAAACAGCCAGGTAAGCAAATTCTTTCATCAGGAAAGAATTTGCTTGGCCATGCCCCACTAACATAAACTTCCAAGCCATAAAAAAGTGGGGGGCTTTGCCCCCTCACAACCCCCTATGTGGGGGGGCTGTGCCCCCTACTCCCCCCGAACTAAATATACTAACTCTGAGATTGCTCTACATTGGGGAAAGGGCAAATTCCCGATAATGGCCAAGCAAATATTTTCCTGATGAATGAATTCTCTTACCTGGCCGTTCGAGATTGTAAGTTTTCGACCCTTAGCTGTCGACGTTTAGGCATTTGACAAGCTAAGCAGTTGATTAGATAATATAGACCCGTTGTTGTATCATATACATCAGAAAGGGGCATGTATTTGCCTTTTGATGTCACTTGCAACCATAGAAAGGGGGTATGTTACTTTTTAACAGGTATAAGCCAAGCATGTGTTTTATATTAAAGTAAGTTCTAAACAGTAATATAAAACAGTTACAATACATACATTTACAACTGTTACTATATATATTCATTGGCACTCAGTAGTATTTCTGGTACTCATATGATTGTAAATGTGTGGTAGGTGGGCAGGTGTATTGAAACACCCTGACACTGGAATGCATACTGTGGGAGAGATCAAAGGCAAAATAAATTACATCCACATGATTGATGTTAAAATACACATATAAGTTAAAGAGTTGTAAGTTTGTCGGTCAATGTGACACGTGTGTTATGTGGCAGGTCCTTCTGTAACAACAGCCCCAATGTAGAGCAATCTCAGAGTTAGTATATTTAGTTCGGGGGGAGTAGGGGGCATAAGTTAAAGAGTTGTAAGTTTGTCATTGGCATATCTGTTTACGGAAACAATAGTGATGGATTTAGTGCAGTGTTCATCCCTGTGGCAATGGGGACATTTTGAGAAGAATCATGGTTACCTGTGCAATCACAACAATAATGTTATTACATGAGAAAACTTTGTCAAGCAGCTTGTATACTGTGAATGTTAGAAAGTTACTGACTGTACAAATATGCTGTGTATGTATATATCAAAATACAGAAGGACCTGCCACATAACACACGTGTCACATTGACCAGAATATAAACAAACTAATGATCTGACATACATTTTACCATTTCAGTAACTATAGCAGATGTGATATACATACATGGAAAATGAGTAATACTAAGATGGCATATGCAAACATGTACATAACTCAAGGTATAAGTCAAGTGTAGTCAGTCCACTGACAAAAAGGTTTGTATTTCTGAATGTTATGATATATTTCAATTTACTTAGGCTGTTGTTTTGTGTATATCACAAATGGATAGGCAGCCCACATAAAATGTAATTAAAATAAAAGTGGATGGCAGCATTATGCCAATGATAGATCAGTTAATGGGTAAAAGCAGCAAATGTCAGGCTACAATTAGTTGCGACTCTGGTGCATTATTGTTACTGTAATCAATGATATGACATGCTTCGTACCTGGTGTTGAGTGCCACACCTGACCTGCTGACTTGATTAAGTGTCTTAAAATATAGAGGTGAGTGCAGTATATTGCAATGTATTTCAAGCCTGAAGTGAGCCTTGCAAAAAGCAATAGTAGTAATTTTATGACACTACATTAACATACAACACACTCAGGTGAAAAATCATGTATTAGTAAGCGGTTGACTTGAGGAACACTACAGGTTGACCCTGTTTAGATAGGGATGGGTTGACTGCTCAAAGATATACCTCTAATAGACCCAGATGTGTTTTTTCGTTAAAATACAGTAGCAGCATAAACTCACTTTGTGAGGTTGTAAGGCAGAATTGGTCAATCTTGCAATCAGATGAGAAGATACAAGCAATAGTAGGGGACACACCTAGTTTTATTTATAGAAATAATCTATCACTTAGAAGATAACTTTGTTACAAACCTTTTAGGAAGGGGAGCTGTAGAACTGTTAGGATGGATACATTTTCCCTGTAGAACATGTAAAGCTTGTAGTCACAACTTCATGAAGAAACAGGGGGGCAGTTCATGACAAGTGACTCACTCTCTCTCCAAGGAGTGGAAGAGGAACAATTGGGACAATAGGGGTTCAACTTACAGGAAACAAGCAGAACACTGGTACTAGAGGAGCCACTAGTGATAGACACTGTTACTATAAATACAGGTACTGTCAAGGTTTCATCTTATTTTGACTTTTTCATTTACAGTTTCACGGATCTTGAAATTGGGCCTAGTCACCATCAACTATTTCTTAAAGGGTTTAATTTTTATTTCCTCCACGGGGGCCAAAGTGGAGGATACACTTTTAGATTTAAAGATTTTTACGAGAAAATTAAATTCACAATTGATATTTGGTGACAGTTCTATTCTCACTCATGAAATATTTAAAAGAAAGAGCACTATGAATCTCCCTTTACACCCTATGGTACATCTAATTGAGAGGAAATGTGAAAAAGAGATATGTGGTACTATCGGAGGTAGAGTTCAAATATTTTACAACCTCTCTGCACATGAAAGGGAACAACTGCATGAGTTTATGGATAACAAAGAAATTAGATTCATGAAACCTGATTGGGGGGGGGGGGGGTTATTGATCATGTACTGCTTGGACTATGTTGGTTGTTTACTTGGACATCTACAAAATGATGACGTATATTCACTTGTGTCTATTAATGAAATTAACATTGCATATCGTAGTATCAAGATGGTACTTGATGAGTTGTTTTTCAACAGGATATCACAGAGTCTGTATGACTACTTATGAGTAGACTTTCTGGTGATTCCTAGGATTTTCTGAATCACAAGATTTATTCAGACTTTAACAACCCCTCCCCCCACGTCCTATTGTTGCAGCAAGAGGTTCGGTTACCAAGCCCTTAGCAGATATGTGGACAAGTTAAAACATTTACTTAAGAGCTTTCCCCATATACTCAAAGATTCATCGGACTTGCTGGATAAATTGTGAAAAGTGACACCAACTCAGGAAAGTATGATGGCTGCCTGTGATGTGCAGAGATTGTTTAAAGTTATTCCCCATGAGGTGTGGTTGCAACGGATCAATGAGATTGTTAGTAAATATGGACAGATTTCCAACTCAGAAAAATCTATTGTTGTTGACTTTATGGACCTTATTCCTAGTTGTAATCTTTTGTTGTTTGAGGGGGAATTTTACAAGCAAAACACAGGTGTAGCTATGGGGCAGCCTGGGCCCCCTTATTTACCAATGATGTGATGTTGTGGTGGGAATAAAACTTTTTATTTTTCCACCTACTGTACAAGTACTGCAAAGCATATTATCGATTTTTGGATGATCTTTTGATTATTTGGGAAGGTAAAAGCACCGATTTTCTGTCTTTTACTTACCATCATGATTATCAAGAAATTGCATATTTAGATGTCGAGTTGTGTGAGGGGATAGGCAGCAAGTTTTCTACGACACGATTCAGAAAACTTTCCTATCGTAATTCTTTTCTGTTTTACACCAGCTGTCATCCCATGCACCAAAAAAGAGGCATTGTTAAGAGCCAATTTATTTGGGTGTCAAGATTCACCTCTGAGGACAATACTTGCTTGTCAGAGTTCAATAAAGTTACAAGGATGTTTGCTGAGAGGGGTTACCCCAATGACCTCCTGCAGCAAGTAAGTCAGGAGGTTTGGCTTTATAAGCAAATAAAATTTGCACCAATTATTTTGCATGGACTTATAGGGTATTAGAGAGTGTAAAGACACCACTCCCCTCAACCTACAGACTAACATGCTTGATGTTAAACAAATAGAGAAAATTATTAGAAGAAACCGGTGTATTTTTGAATGTGACAATGTTACTAAGGCACTGTTTGACAAAAGTGTTAGCTTCACTTATAGAAACAAATCTAAAATTAAAATGTTACTTGAAAAGTCTGGTAGTAAGATCAAAGGAGTGCCAGTCACTAGAAGGTGTGAGTCATATCACGTTTGTCCTTATATTAACACCAGCTACACTGGTTTCTTAAGGGGAATGTTGGGACAAACTGATGTTACTAAAGTTTGTACTTGCAAGATATCTAGAATTGGATACATGGCTTCCTGTGAGGCATGTTCAGCCTTCTATATAGGCAAAACCAAAAATGCCTTTTCTAAGTGTATTTATCAGCACTTGTACAGTATCCAGAAAGGTGATTGTAAAAGTGGACTTGCAAGACATTCCTTGACCTGTGAGGGATTTACAAAATTTACCTTTTTTTGTATTAGAACAAGTGCAGAGATCTATTTACTGTGGTGACTGGGCAAACAGGCTTCTGCACAGAGAAATGTGTTGGCAACTGAAACTTGATGCTTCAAATTTTCCAGGACTTAATGACAGTGTTTTGGTTATTAGTGAATTAAGAAGGAGAGCTTCTGTTGTTTAAGCTTTAGTTACACTCCTTTAAGGTATTAATTGAAGTTTGTCTTTTATTGGCTGATGCTGGTGAGAGTGGGGGAGGTTTACTATAGCAATAACCCACGCCTGGGTGAGGGTAATGCTGGATTTACCCATGATTGGTGTAGTTTGGTCACGAGAGTGAAGCCCGAGTGGCCAAACAAAGCCAACCGTGGGTAAATCCAGCATTACCCACACCCAGAAGTGGGTTATTGCTATTATACAATGACATTATTTAAGAAAAAAAATAATTACTTTTCTTAAATAATGGCATTGTATAATGCCTCCTTGCTGCCCTTCCACAGCTGTCTGGTATTCTGTGGCAGTTCTGATGTACTGCGCATGCATATGCCTACGCAGTACATCAGAGCTGTGGGCAAAAGCAACGGAGAAAGGAAGATCTCCGTTGCTTTTTACAAACTGTCTCGCTATGTTAAAGGAGTTTAACATGGCGAGACAGCTTTAAAAAAAGCAACAGAGAATCTCCGTTGCTTTTTTTAAAGCTGTCTCTCTATGTTAAACTCGTTTAACATAGTGAGACAGTGTGAAGCAATGGAGATCTTGCGTTCTCCGTTGCTGTAAAAAAAGCTATAGTAATGGAAAAAGTCCGGACGACCGGACCTTTTTCCATTACTATAACTCTGACCAATCAGCATGCACATTTTTGAATATTAATGGGGGATCGTTGTATAATCTCTATTTTAACTTGCTTTCTAGTTTGGTTCTCCACAGTTCTGAAGAAGTCTAGATAAGATGAAAGTGCTTAACTGTGGATTAATGTTGTTCACATTAAAGAGTACTTTGGTTCTGGCTGTCTAATTTGTGATTTTTTTGGTTGTTATTGGATTTTTATCTACTGGTCCTGGTTTTGGTCCGAGTTTTACTTTGGTTTAATCCTGCAAATTCAGGAACTGAGGCCCCTCTCAATTATGTCCTCCACCAGCCCTGTCAGTTCCCGATGGGTGGCATGATTATCAGCCTCACAAGTAGTGCTTCCAGAGGGTACCAGTACATCATCAGCCATGGTAGCACTGCCTGATGCAAATGCAGCAGATAGAGTAGGATTTGTGAAGATAACACTTACAGGTTGCAACCCAGATGTGCTGGGTGTCTGTGCTGCCTGTGATGATGTTGCCATAGCCACCAGTGTAGGGATGGTGGGCCAAACCACAGTGGTCATTCTAGCTCCCAGTTCTGATGGAAAGTTTGGTTTCAGCAACAATGTATCCCAAAAGAATAAATCCATAAAATAGAAAGAGGTAGGGTCGGAGGAGACAAACATAGAGAATAAGATCAATTACATGTTATGTTATTATACCAATTCAGTTCATAAACTAATATGACATAAAATTGTTCACCTTTGACACATTCTGATATAATATGAAGTCATTAATGTGTCATAAAAAAACAGTCTCAGTGCTATTGCATAGGACATAGGAACATTTATTTGACTATGCCATATTGTACATATTCTTTCATAAGTTCATAGGTTCATAGGTAGGTACTAGGCTATCGACCCAAAGGCCTAAGTAAGCCTAGCCAACAAGGTTCCCTGGCTTATGCCACCCAAGAAAGTTATTTTCCTGTCCCCTGTCGAGCAGAGCCACACAAGCAATACCCGGGATGTATTTCCTATTTCCCATCCACTCATCAAGATTTTTCTTGAAGAATGCTAATGAGGAACTTTGTTTGACATAGATGAGTAGCTTGTTCCAGAGATTGGGAAGTCTCTGGGAGAGGAATCTATCCCTCCAGCATGTCCTTTTTATTGTGGTGACAAGGTTTAGGTCCCTAGAGCAAGTAGCTCAGAGGGATTGGGATTTCTTTAGGTGTAGCATGTCCAACAGCTCTGGGTTTGACATAGCTTTATATATTAGGCAGAGATCACCTTGGAGTAGGCGATATGCTACGGAGTAAAGCTGGATTTTTTTGACACAGTCAGTGTAGGGCATCTGTTTGAGGCCAGTAATCCTCTTTGTGAGGTACTTCTGTGGCCTTTCCAGCTGCCGCAGATGTCTTGTGAGGTACATTCCAAAAGGGGCGTTGTACTCTATAATGGGTCTAATGAGTATCGAGTAGAGGAGAACAATGACTTCTTTTTACCTGGATGAGAATCCTTTTGTGATGAGGTGTGCCACATAGAAGGATTTCCTGATTACTGTGGTGATGTGATTATCAAAGTAGAGACTACCTGGGTCCCAAGGTCTCTTATCACACATTTGGCCTTAAGTAGACTGCCACCTATGTGGTACTTCATGGGTACTGTGTTTTTACCAAAGGGGATGACAATACAATTTTTGGCATTGAGCTTGAGGCCGTGGCTCTGACACCAGGCATCTGTCTCAGTGAGGCCCTTCTATAGGATATATTCATCATTTGGGGACTTGACTATGCCTTCTAGTTTGCAGTCATCTGTGAACTTTGTTAGCCAAAGACCTTCTGTGTTAGCCTGTACTTCAGAGAAGTGGATACCAAACAGGACAGGTCCCAGGAGTGAACCCTGTGGTACTCCACTTGTCACTGGTTTGAAGTCAGATTTGGAGTCTGCAACTTTTACAGTGTGGGTTCTGTCAGTGAGCCAGTTGGCAACCCATCTGGTGACCTAGGGATTTATACCTAGTTTAGTGAGTTTACTTATAATTCCAGAATGGGGGATGGTGTTGAAAGCCTTGGCAAGATAGGCTGTGTGTACCACCTTACTCTCATCTACGGCTTCGGTGACTGCCTCAAAGAAGTCGATCAGGTTCAGGAGGCATGATCTGCCTTTCACAAACCCAAACTGGGTGGGGTACAGAGTTTGTTGGTTACCAATGTCTTTGTTTATGAGTTCCATGATGATACATTCCGTGGCCTTACAGACTAGGCTCATCAAGCTAATAGGATGATAGTTCCCGGGATCAGTGGTGGCTCCCCCTTTGTGGAGTGGGATAACTGCTGCTGTGCGCCATTCAGTGGACAAAAAGCCTGATGTGAGGCTATGATTGAACTGTTAATAACTGCAGTTACCAGCATTGAATTATTAATGTCACTAAGTGTTGAATTTTATTAGAAATACTATGCTGTAATAAAAGATAATTTCTCCTTCTGAGAATTAAACCCACACACAACTAAGCTGGTGTACTCACTGCCTAATGCAATCACCAAAAGTTATTGGAAAAGGTATGTATGCTGAATTAAAAAGGTTAGATATGCCTGCCCAAGCTGATATGGACTGGTGGCCTGAAAAGTATTATCTGGCATTCATGCCTGATGCATACTTACCGAGTACCTGTTTGAGAAGAGTGATTCTCTCCTGATGTGCCTCATGGTTCTGTGCTGTACAGTGGGGGAAACAGATATGGAAGCATATAACTGACTGCTGATGGGTTACTATACTTACACAACTTAGGGGTGTTTACAGTTTTAAATTTATCCTCCCATTGACTCAAGACATTCTGCTTGTGCCTCTTCATATCACTGTAATGGTGACAACATTGTTCACCAGTGCATGGAATGCCACCTGCACTAGAGACAACCTTGGGCAAGTTATTCCAAGACTCATCTTTCTATTAACACCTATTATTATACCCTTGAAGCAGCCTATAGCTGTAGTGCTTGATTAGGTATGCCACAAAAATCCTGTACTCTCTACACCCCCATACAGTGCAGAACCATAGAGTTACCTTTTCCTCACTGTAGTGTGATCTCAGAGTTAATATATCTAATTTGCAGGGGGACTGGAGGTTGCAGGGGAGTTTGCCCCCCTGTAAAAATGTAAAAAGAAGATATTTTTGTTTTTATTATTTTATTATTTGCATTTTGAAGTTTCAAAACTTCAATGTTATAGTAGCAACCATAAGAAACTGAAAGTTTTGAAACTTTGAAATTTTGAAGTAGACCTATATATATATATATGGTTCCCATTCAGAAGCCTGAAACATCATAAGCCTGAAAATCAAAATCCTGAAACCAAAAGCCTGAAAATTCAGAATCCTGAAAACTCAAAATCCTGAAAGCCCAAAATCCTGAAAGACCAAAATCCTGAAACCCAAAATCCTGAAAACACAAATAATGCTAATATGTCACTATAAAGACACTAATATCTACCAACTGACCCTGACCCTAACACTAACCCTAAGGTCCATCACTATCGCACACTCACCTGACCCAGCCTAAACCTAACTCACTTAAACCGCCCTAACCCCAATATTTGTCACTATTGCATACATGCCTAACCTGCCCTAACCCTAACTCACTTAAATCGCCTAACCCTAAAATAAAACCAACGCACACTTACCTGACCCCAACGCATGACCTAACACCACAGAGCTAACAATAGCAAAGCCACAATGACATCAGTATGTCTATTTTGTGTTTTCAGGATTTTGAGTTTCAGGATTTTGGTCTTTCAGGATTTTGGGCTTTCAGGATTTTGAGTTTTCAGGATTCTGAATTTTCAGGCTTTTGGTTTCAGGATTTTGATTTTCAGGCTTATGATGTTTCAGGCTTCTGAATGGGACATATATATATATATATATATATATATATATATATATATATATATATATATATATATAAATATATATATATATATCTTCAAAAAAATAGAAATAAATATTGTGCCTCTCTATGTCCAGTGTACAGGACAGTAATGTGAAAAAAAAACATACAGGCTATACTAAGTAACATTAGCAAGTTATCTGTAAAGATTTATAAATTAGAAAGTGAAATGGACAATTTTAAAGAAGAATATAAAAAACAAGTTGAATGAATCTCTTAAACAACATTCATCACAAATCTTGAATATAGAAGAGGCAATGCCTAATTCTGATGGAAGATTACTTGAAAAAATAAGAATAACACTGAATTTCTTCTGAAACAAAACATCTTATTCTGGGAATAAATAGAAGACTTGGAGAACAGATCTGGAAGGAATATCATCAGGACTTACAGGGCTTCTGGAAAAGAAAAGGGAGACAGTATACTTCAATTCCTTAATACCTGGTTGCCTAAAACTTTGAACCTGCCTGAAGCTTTTTCCTTTGGCATCAAATTGGCATATAGATCACTTTTTAATTCACATTAAAACAAACAACACCTTCACTGAGTTCAGTGATGCTAACATTTTTTCTCAAATCAGGATAAGGATTTAGTTTTAAAAGCTGTAAGGACTAATTATACAGTTAAAACTAAAGAAAATACTCTAAGATCTGACAATGACTTTTCAACAGTACAGATGTCAAAGAGATGTGTGCCATTTGTTAAAAGCTTGAAGAAAATCAATATTAAAGCACAGATCTTGCTTCCAGCAAAAATAAGGATTCACCTTCCATAAGGAAAATTTTTAAACACATTGGAAGATGCAATGGACTTTAAACAGAAAAATAAAATCCTAGAAAAGAAAAACAGAAAAAATGGACTGGAGTATATCAATTTCTACAAAGGGAAATGCAACAAGAGATGGTTGGTTAATGAAAGGGAAAAAAAGTAAAAAATGAAGGACAAATGAAAATCAATGTACTTCTTCTGGCTTTTTTCCAGTTAGGGGTTGCCACAGCGGATCACCTGTCTGCTCATGATTGGCAGTGGAGTTTTTACAGTGTCAAGTTGCCAGCCCAGTGCCCGACCTTCCACAGAAGACACTGGCTTTTTCCCAGTTAGGGGTCACCACAGCAGATCACCTGTCCACTCATGATTGGCAGTGGAGTTTTTACAGTGTCGAGTTGCCAGTCCAGTGCCCAACCTTCCACAGAAGGCACACACACACACCTAGGGCCAATTTAGAGTGTCCAGTCCACCTACATCATGTCTTTGGGAGAAAACCGGAGCATCTGGAGGAAACCCATGCGACCACAGGGAAGGCATGCAGACTCCACACAGAAGGCACCCCAGCCAAGGATCAAACCGGAGAACCTCTTACTGTGAGGCGGCAATGCTAACCGCTGCACCACCGTGGCCACCTGAAAATCAATGTACTTCATGGTTATGAATTTTTACTACTTTAAAGAAGTACTTGAATAGCTATGAATAGGTGCTGAATATTACTTTTTACAAGGTAAATCATTTATTTCTTTTTTTCCCCTATTTCATATGGTTACTAGTTCTTTTTTTAAGCTGTTAAGAATTTGATTCTTTAAGCTGTATAATAAATTAAAGCCACTTATTTTCATTTAGAGTTTAAAAGGTTAAACTATTATTTTATGAAATGTTAATCATTACTATGATGGCACTTATGTTAGGTGGCCCACTTTCAGGTATCGTAGGATCATAGGAGGTTACTAGGCTAATGACCCTGGGGCCCTTACAAGCCTAGCCAAGAGGTTATCCCCAGAAAGAAATCTCAGTCAGCACCTGTCAACCCTGTCAGTGAGGGACACAGGTGGAACCCCTGGAATGAATGTGTGGTTTCCCATTCACTCATTAAGGTTGCACTTGAAGAAGGTCAGTGAGGTGCTCTGTTTGGGAAGTCTATTCCAGAGATGGGGCAGCCTCTGGGAGACAAATCTGTCTCTCCAGCAGGTTTTGTTAATGTTACATATTAGGTTCAGGCCATTTGACTAGGTAGTGCATGAGGAGTTAGACTTATGGATATGGAGCATCTCTAGTAGGGCAGGGTTTGAGATTGCCTTGTAGGTGAGACACAGATCACCCCTGAGCAATCTGTATGATACCAAGTAGAGTGATAGTTATTTGAGCCTGTCTGCATAGAACAGGTGTCAGAGGCCATAGGTTCTCTTTGTGAGGTATTGCAGTTGGCTTTCTAGTTGGTGCAGATGTTTAGAGAGGTACACACCAAATGGGGCTTTATACCCAACTATTGGTCTAATGAGGAAAGAGTATAGAGAGGTAATAACTACTTTTTTTTCTGGATGCAATCCCTTTACTTATGAGATGAACCAAGTAAAAGGCTTTTCTGACAACTGCCACTACATGATGGTAGAATGTGAGGTTGTTATCAACCTGAGTGCCCAGGTCTCTCACCACAGGTTGTGTGCTTAGGGGGATGCTGTTGATGTTGTAATCAGTAGGGGTCATGTTTTTGCCAAATGGTATGATGATACTTTTTTTGCATTTAGCTTGAGGCCATGACTTTGGCACCAGTCATTAGTTGCTGTGAGACCTTTTTGTAGTATGTTAACATCATTTGAGGAGTCAATGACAGCACCCAACTTATTGTCATTGGCAAACTTGTTCAACCACAGGCCTTTTGTCTTTGCCTGTACCTCTGAGAAATACATGCCAAAAAGTAGGGGTCTCAGGACAGATCCCTGGAGAACTCCACTAATGACAGGTCTGCTATCAGAGGTGGAGGTGCCTATTTTGACTTTGAGGGTCCTGTCAGTGAGCCAGTTAACCACCCACCTGATGAGACAGGGATTTATGCCAAGTAGTGTTAGCTTTCTGATGATGCCCAAGATGGGGATTTTGTCAAATGCCTTGGCTAAGTCAAGGTAAGATGTATGTACTGATTTTCCCTCATCCAGGGCCTTGGTGACAGTCTCAAAGATGTCAACCAGGTTCAACAGGCAAGATCTGCCCTTGATGAATCCAAACTGGGTGGCGTCAAGTGCTTGGAGATTGCTTATGACCTTGTTTATGAGATCTATAATAATACACTCCATAGCTTTACAAATCAGACTTGTCAAGTTAATAGGGCAATAGTTTCCAGGCTCAGTAGTGGCACCATCTTTGTGCAAGGGGATGAAATTGGCATTTCTCCAGTCTGCTGGAATGAAGCCAGTACTTAGGCTGTCGTTGAATAGGGTGCTCAATGGTGAAGCCAGTTCTTGCTGGCAAGGGTACAGAATACATCCTGGGATACTAGCAGGTCCTATGGAAGCTGTGTTTTCTGCCTTGGATAGGGCCTGTAACACTTGATCTATGGAGATGTGAGGCGCAAGACAACTATTTAGGCTGTTGAAAGGGCCTTTGAGGGGGGACAGGAGGTTGAAGTTTGCACTGAACCTATCTGCTAGCAGGTTGGCTAAGTCAACAGGATCAGCATAAGTGATACTGTTAAGTATTAATTTGGAACAAACCTGTGCTTTGCCATGGAGGTTCCTGACGCAACTGAAGAAGACTTTATGGTTTCCCTTTGTTATGGAGGCTAGTTTTGATTCATAATTTGCCTTGTAGGTTTTCATTAGTGATCTAATTTCCTTATTGAGGCTAAGGAGGGAGTTTTTCTAGTTTGGAATTTGTTCCCTTTTACCCTTGGACAACAGTTTCTTCCTTTTGTTATAAAGCCTGTTGATGGAAGATGTCCACCAAACAGGTTTGTTTTTCCTTGAGGAGTGGGTTTTATTTATTTATTTATTTTACATTTGTTAACTGGGAGAGTCCAACTGGATTAGAAGTCCATTTTCAGTGGAGGCCTAGGAAGAAAAGCTCCAAGAGAGTCATTTTTTACAAAACATAGTTTTATGGGCAGACTTTTGATATACAATTTCCATAGAAGAGACTTTGACATACATATTAACTAACAGAATACATTTGTTCTCTACAATATAATATTAAATTTTAGAAGATATTCCTAAGTTTAGGATTCCTGTGCTTAGTAAAAGCAGAGAGATGTAGAATAAGAGCAGATGATGCTCGCTATAGTTGAGAAGGATAACAAATTGATTTACTATATGTCTTCACCTGGTTTTAGTTGAGAAGGATAACAAATTGATTTACAATATATCTTCTCCTGGTTTTAGTTGCTTATGTAAAGCACAACATTGCTGGGGTAGTTTTTCCTAACTCCTGGAGAGATGGGATTAGGAGTAGATTAACAGTCCTAAGTGGGTACAGTACTATGATTGGTTGGCTTAGCAGCGTTACTTAAGTTAGGTGAAGTGTTCTAATGAGGCATTAGCCGGGGGGGGGGGGGATACAGGAGCACAGCTGATTATTCAAAAAGTGAGTTTTAAAAAGTGTCTTGAACTGTGATGGGGATTTGTTGTCAGTTATGTGGGCAGGAAGGGAGTTCCAGGTTTTTGCTATACAGTGGCTGTAGACAGACTTACCAGCTTCATTGTTATATCTGGTTACTTTGAGGAGGTTTTGTGTGCTAGACCTCAATGGCCTGGTGGTTGTTTAGGGTTGCGAACGATTTTGTAGGGCTGGGGTGTTTTCAGAGTTATGTATTATTTTGTGGACTAGTGATAGTTGATTGAGTTGAAGTAGTAGTGGTAGTTCAAGCCAACTGAGTTTTTTAGGCCTTCACAGTAATGTGTTCTGATGTGAGAGGTTGTAGCTAATTTGGCTATCTCATTATAACAACTATCAAGTTTGTTTACGTCAGATTTGTGGAGAATTGTAAGCATGGGGGAACCATAAAGTAGGTTCAATAGTAGGTGAGTCCTCGCTATTGTCATTTTGGAGTGGTCAGGAAGGAATTTTTTATTGTGATACAGTAAGCCAAGTTTTTTATGTACTTTTTTATGGTTATAGAAATATGTAGGTCAAATCTAAGGTGATTATTTCAACCCCTAAGAGTTTTGTATGATTTGTGGGGGTGATTGTGGTCTTGTTAAAGGAGGAGATGAAGAAAGAATCAGTGGGAGGTGTGGCTCTGTGGGAGCTAAAAGTACTAGCTTTGTTTTACTTGGGTTCAGAATTAACCTTTGGTTTGTAATCCAAGTATCTGCTAGGGCAAAGCATTCTGGGAGTGAAGGATGTCAACTGATTTGGCTGTGCATATTATGGTGGTATCATTTGAAAATTGCACTATTGTGGCTTTAGGAATATTGTTTGGGAGCTGATTGGTGAAGAGGGTAAAAAGAAGTGGCCCCAGGATGGAGCCTTGGGGTACTCGTAGGGAGACTGGTAGGGAGGGGGAGAGTTGGTTTTGCCACATAACAGCTTGTTTCCTTCCCTCTAGGTAGTTTTTGAACCATGAGATGGCAGGGGTGGTAAGGTTTAGAGTTACTACTGAAAGGAGTTTATTGTGGTTAACCATATCAAATGCTTTTCACAAGTCAAGGAAGGTGGCAGATACAAGGAGTCCGTTGTTTCTGTGAGTATTGACAATGTTGGTGAATTCTGTTAGTGTGGTGGTGGTGCTATGGAAGGGTCTAAAGCCATGTTGTTGTGTTGCTATTAGATTAGTTTCTAGGAGATATTTCATTAGTTGCTTGTGTATTACCCTCTCTAAAATTTTAGATACAGGGGGTAGTATGGCTATAGGGCGGTAGTTATTAAGTTCCAGGGAGGTTCCCCTTTATGTCGAGGGATGATATGTGATATTTTCCATAGCTTGGGTACTATACACTCGGAGATGGATCTGTTAATTAGGATGGAGACAGGATATGATATGGCTTCTGCAGTCAGGGGGGGTATTCAGTGGGTAATTTATTTGCAGATAGAGACGTTGGTTTGAGCTTGGGGAGTAGTTTTTCAATTAATTTGGTTGGTTCTGGGTGGAAGCTGAACTTGGGGCAATTGTTAGTTGGGGTGGGGTTGGATTTGCAGGGGTGGGGATGTTGTCATAGGGTTGGTTGTTTGCAAGGGTCTGGATGGTTTCTGTTAAGTATTTATTAAATTGAGTAGGGATGTCTTCTTGGTTGTTATCTATTTTTGAGTTTGGGGTAGTTGTTTTACATGGTTGTAGATTAGAGTTAATTGCTGCCCAAATTTTTGTGGGTTATTCCTGTGCTTATCCTGTAACTTTTGGTAGTAAGATGTTTTGTCTGTTTTGATGAATTTTTTGGCTTTGTTGCGTAGTTCAATGTATATTTGTTTGTTCAATTGGGATTTACTGTTGAGGTAGTTGGTCCAGGCCTTGTTTCTTTTTTTGAGGAGGGTTTTTGTGTCTGGGGTTAACCAGGGGGCATATTTAGTTTTAATTCTTGTTGTTCTGGAGGGGGCATGATGGTTAAGGGTGTTTAAGAAGGTAGTATTGAAATATAGTACAGCTTCATCAAGAGGTAGGTTTTTAGGGGGGTCCAGTTGCACATTTTTAGGTCATTTATAACGTTGGAGTGGTTAAAGTCTTTTTTGTTTATAATTAGGCATGTAGATATTTGGGTCAGTTGTGGTGATTTTGATTTGAGTAAGAAAGTGGCTTGGTGGTCACTCAGGGTGTCTGGTAGACACCCTGCTAGGGATATCAGTGTTGGGTGGGATATGAGTATCCAATCTAGAGTGGATTGGTGTTTCGTTCTCTTGTCTGTTCCTGTGGGGGAAGTGATGAGCTGGGTTAGGCCATGTAGATTAAAATGGGAGAGTGGGTTATGACGTTTTGCCAGTCAGTATTAAGGTCTCCTAATACTATGCTTTCCTGGGGGAGGGGGTTAGATATCCATTCTAGGAGTTTTTCTGTAATGGGGATATTGTTGCCTGGATGGATGTAGTATCATATGATGCTGATGTGTTTACTATCATTAAGTTTTAGTTTTGTTAGAGTGAGTTCAACTTTATCGAGGTCTGGGGTTGTTACATCTACTTTCTCAAGGATGAGGTGAGATTTATACACTATAGCAACCCCCCCCCCTTTTTTACCTATTCTAGTTCTATTGGGTATGGCTGAGCCCATTCAGTTGTACAGGTGCTTGTAAACTGCATTGGCATACTGTTCAGCATAGTTGTCTGCATCCTCTGGGGGTGGTGGTGGTGTGAAAGTGGTGTGAAGTACCCTCCCTTAGGAGACTGTTGTCAGCTTTTGAGAAGCTTTTTAGCTTGATTTCAGCTGGGGGGATTAGGTGGGATAGAAACTTAGAATGAGACAGTCTGATGATCTGATCTAACCAGGGAAGGACATACTATGGGAGTAGTGCAGCAGTCACCTATGTTGGTGAGAACAAAGTCCAGAATGTTATTTCCCCTTGTGGGAGATGAGACAAGCTGGTCTACTGTGTTAGAATTGATGAAGTCAAGGAATCGTTGAGACAGTGTATTAGTGCAAGAATACTTCACCCAGTCTTTGGTGGGGTAGTTGAAGTCATCAAGGATCAAGGTGTTAGGGGGTACCTTGATGGAGTCTAGTAGATCCAGATAAGAGGAGTGGGTGTCCTGAGTCATGGAGGGGGGGGGGTCTATAGCTAACTATAACTTGGATGGGTGTCTTGCCAACTGTCAGTTGTACTTGAAGTAGTTCCAGAGCATCATGCTGGCAAACCAGTCTGGAGGTCTGCTGGTCCTTGACGAAGATAGAGAGTCCACCACCCTTTGTCTTCCCAACCTCATTTTGAGGTCAAATGCGTGGAATATGGTATAGCCGGGTAAGGCAGGGGTGCTCTCTGCAGCCCTGAGCCAAGTTTCCATGACCGCACAGATATTCGCATCTTCCAGTGTAAGGAGGGCTTCCAGTTAGTCCATTTTCTGGTTTAGGCTCCTAACATTAAGCAGCATGACCTTCAATTTGTTTTTTGACAGATCTTTTATGTTGGAAAATTTGTCTTTAGGATATTGCCTACTTGGCCAGGATCTGGAAACCCAGTGGTGACAGGTGAAAGCTATCTCTGGCAAAGCATTGAAGCCTGTCAACCATGTCATCCCAGGCAGACAAATACTGGATCCCCTTGGAATGACACCAGATACCAAGCTAATTGTTGAAGTCAATTTTCTTTTATTCATGTTGTGGTATAATTCTTTGTGAAGGTAGGATGCTGCTTAGGGTTTGGGTCATACCTGCCTGTAACACATACTCTGAGAATTCAATCATGTCTCTCTTCATATAGTCCAAGGAGGTACTTCTTAAGTCATTCACACTAACATGCACAATGACAGAGTCATACTTGTACTTGTGCAGAGTCTTAAGTGCTTGCACGATGTGGTGGATTCTGGCACCAGACAGACAACTGATGGTGACCTTCTCCTTGTTGAGCCTGGTGAGGGGGGCATCAGTATGTCTCACAATTGAGTCACCAATGACTAGTGTGCTTGGTTTGTTGTTATGTCTTGTGGGTTGTAATGTTTTATTGTTTTGCCTTATGGGCTGTGTTTGTGAGATACTGTTGTGTTGTCTGCTGTGTGTGATGTGTTTGATGCTATGTGCAGAATGTTTGTGAGTGTGTTTTGGAGGTCTCTGTTGTTTAGGTAAGTTTTTATTGAGGACCTTTGCATAGGTGTGTGTGTTGTGCTTGGCTATGTGATGTGAATGGTGTGGTGTTTGCACTGGCAATCTTCTCTTTGTCAGGATTACTGACTGTGGTGTGAGAAAGCATGGACTCCAGGTTACAGATGTACATGCATTTCTCGCAGGTGGAAGAATTATGTGCTAGGAAAAGGGGGTTGTCAGTAAACATGAGGCGGTTGTCTCAGTATGCCCATGTTGACCTGGCTGGCAGGAGAAAGTGATGAGAATTGTCTCGACATAGTGTTCGGAATGCTTGGGCAGACTTATGGAGACAGGGTTTTGCTAATGGTTTGTCCACAAGAGTGTAGACCACAAGAACCATTTTAAATATAAAGTAACTGGCCTGAAGCACAAGTGCTAAGACCAAAGCTTAAAATGCTTAGAATAACAGATAAATTTAATTAGGTTACTAGCAAGCAGTAATAAATGCAGCAGAATAAAAGCACTTGAACACTTAAGAGCACACAGCAAAAATAAAGTAATAAAGTATGAAGAACACAATTACAGTAAAAACAGCTGAATAAAGTGTAATTTTTTTTTTTTGTAAGTGGAGAGGGAGGAAACAGAAGATAGTTCAAGATTAGGGAACTAAGGGGGTTGGCCTGCCCAAATGCTCTCTCTCTCTCTCTCTACTTAGTACACTGAACTGATGAGATTGGACAGTGAGGAGTGTTCAAAGTCAAAGAAGCAAGGGGATAGTCCTATCCAAATAGTCCTACCCAAATAATCTCACTGCACTATGTTGAGTGATCAGATAAGATTGGGCTGAGAGCAGTGACCAAACTCAGATTTACAGCAGGGGCAGGCAAATCCAAAGCCACCAAGTTTAAGACTACAACACTTGGCATGGAGGGTGGGAAAAACAAACAGTGCAGACAACAAAGGACAGAAACAATAAAGCAAATATATAAATAATAAAGTAAATATATAAATATAGCACAGTGCAAACTGAGTTACAAAAAAAGTGTACTTAGTTTGGAATATCAGATGGTAATAGATTCCAACTCTGCATACAGCCAGGAGAATTTAGATCTGCTATATCAGCTTTGCACAAATTCACAGAAATGCAGTTTGTAGTGGAAGTGCAACATAGAAAATACAACTCAGGCAATGACTACCAGCTAAGATGGGCTAGCTCAACAACCCCCCACCTGAAACTATCTTGGCATAGTTGAATTCTGTACTATTAAATATAATACAAAATGCAACAAATGACACTAAAGAAGCATGTTAAGTTACATTCTTGGTTCTTGAAATGGTCCAGTAGTGTGCTACTGATAGTATACTTGACATGCAATAGCACCCAGAAAAGATATGCTATGTTATAAACAAAGTATAAAAATATAACTTTTTACAAATATAAACGTTACTATTGGAATGATATCAATTAATTAGAGAAACAGTTATACTTTCCAAGTTAAACCTGGGTCACACATAACTGTCATTCTTTTAATACACGTTAATGTGCTATGTCTACGTTAAAAAATGACAGTCTGCTTTATATTAAAATTTCATACAAATAGTGCTTACTGAAGCATTGAACATTATTTGTTTGAGTGCAATGGCTTTTTAGTGATTATGATACTTTGCTATTTTTTTTTTAGTTTTCTTGGTGGTTTGGAGGGGCTTGCAGGATTGATGTGCAGTGAGGAGGTGGCTTGGATTCACTTGCAAGCATTTTTGTGTGAATTGTAACTAATGTACTGTTAATTTTCTAGCCCTTATCATGAAAACCAGTTTGATACAACTTTGAGTTATGTGCACTTTTGTGATGCTGCAGGAGTTCTGAAAATTCTAAGAACTGTCCAGGTTACTTCTTTTGGTCTAAAAGTAAGTAATCATATTTTGAATCACATGCTAAGATGTCAAAGAATACAAATTAAATAATAAGCAAACTACAGTGAATTGCATTCTAAACCACTGTCAGTTATTACACAGTTCTGAATGCTTGCTACTGATAGTATACTTGACGTAATAGCACCTAGGAAAATTATACTATGTTATAAATGAAGTATAAACATATAATTTCTTACATATATAAAATTTATTATTGGAATGTTATAAAATAATTACAGTAACATTCACACTTTTGCAAGTTAAACCATCTGTGATTCTTTTAATGCAAGTTTATATGTTATGTCTTCTTTAAAAAATGACAGTCTGCTTTATTTTAAACATTTCGTACAAATAGTGCTTATTGAATCATTAAATGTTATTTCTCCAACTACAATAGCATTTTAGTTGTTAGCATACATTGATATTTTTTTTTTTTTTTTTTTTTTTGTTTGTTTAGTGGTTTGGAAGGGTTTGAGGTATTGATGTATAAAGTAAAGGTTGCCTGGATTCACTCATGAATGCTTTTGTGTGAATTGTAGCTGATAAACACTGTTCATTTCAAGCCTTTCTCATGAAGACCAGCTTGAAGCAGCGTAATTAAAGCCGTGAGAACTTTTGTAATGTTGCAGGAATTCTGAAAACTCTAAAAACTGTCCAGGTTGTTTCTTCTTGCCTAAAAGTAAATAATCATAATATTTTGAATCATATGCTAAGATATCAATGAATACAAGTTAGATAATAAGGAAAAGACAGTGAACTGTAGTCTAAATCACTGTCAGTTATTAAATAATTCTGAATACTTCCAGCATACCAAAAGGATTGTTTATATAGTGGCCTATAAAGTGACACTTCTGATAAAAGTATTAGGATTGTGTTTATCTGTTATTGTCTCTTTATATTGATAACAAAACTTAATATCCTAGAAAAAATTATCATGAAAAGCTTGAATCTTAAAAGGGAAGATTTTTCAGATGTTGGTTCAGACAATATTAGACATAACATTCAAGGGAAAAAGTAGCACTGATTCTAACAGTATTACTTGGTTAAATTAAATACATAAGGGTAAATATAAATGTTCTATCATAATATATTCTGCACTAGGATTATAGCTAAAACGTAAAACCTAGGAGTAAAGTAATAGTGCAAGACATAGTATACAAACAGAAATATAAAGAGATTAGAATAAGTATGTGTACAGATAAAGAATATAAATATCTCTACAAGGAGCGAGGTTGGAATAGTGGTTAAGGTGTTCACTTTATAGGCATAAGGCGCAGGGTTTGACTCTCATGTAGATTTATTGGCTGGCCTTGGAATGGCCCTCAAGGACAATTAGCTTAGTAGTAATTTATGAACTTGTGATCCTATGAACAAATTTACACATAGTAAAACCGAAAAAAAAATATAAAATCATCTGATCTATAAATTAATACATATGAAAATGACAACTGACTTTCTCTCTAAAGTAGACTAGAGAGATAATGAGAGGTCCAGAGAAAAGTGATTGTAGAGATATTCAGTTAGGTCAACTTATAATAAAGATTCTGAATACCTGTTTAACTTTTCTTATTCATAATAACTCACTGACAGGCTTTTTTAAGATGATATGTACTAAAAATATGAGACACATTAATATCAATTAGAAGCATGAGCTAAGCATTATTAGTCTTATGGAGAGTTTGACAGGTAGTTTGTTCATCTTTTTCAACAAACTAGGAATGCATAATTCCATGGCAGAAGGTTTTAGGGTTATACCATTAGATATTTTTTTATTTGTTTAAAAAGATTTGTCCGCAGCTGAAGATTTCATATTGTTATACACAACGCATATAGATAACACATCTGTATGTAAGTGTGATTTCATTAAACCTGTGTTTTTTCTCTCTTCTATAAATGTCTGGTTTTAAATGCATATCTGTTAATATTAATGGATTGAATAATCCAGCATATGTTTAATGGATTGAATAATCCGGTAAAGAGGGGGGAGTCTGTTCAAATACTTGCAATTATAAAAAGGTCAAATAGTGTTTCTACAGTAAACCCATTTACTTAATAAATATGTAAATATACTTCCATTAAAGAATTATTTGGTTTTAGCAGGTTCTGTCTTTTAAGCAAAAAGAAGAGCCACCCTCATTTTATGGAAGGACTCACCAGTAATACCTAAAGTAAAAGATCCCTGTGTTGATAAAAATGGTATGTTAAGTATTGCTATAATTGAGTGGAACAGAAAACTATATATATATATATATATATATATATATATATATATATATATATATATTGGTGAACTCTTATTAGATTCCAGGGGTTGAAGCTAAAGATGCAAAAAAAAGTCTTAGACACTATAGCTTATTAAATGGAAGGTGAAGTCATAATGGCTGGTGATTTTAAATGTATTTTATCAGACAGAAATTTCACTGCAGATAGAAAGATGAAAATCACATTTTTAGCAAAACAATTAATTATTTTTTTAAATCTAATGAATTTAAAGGATATACATGAGCTAATAAAAACAAACTCACTTCAATGTACCCATTATTCATATAGCTATGGAACACACATATTGATAATGTTTTTGTCTCAAACAATCCTGTATCGCATATCAGAGAAGTTTCAATACCTTCATATCGATTTTTGGACCAAAATGCTATTATCTTTAATATTATTTTAAAAACTGACCATTTAAAACATCACCGGAAGTTACCTGTGTGCATTATTACAATAAAAGGATTCAAGGGCTTGCATGGTAAAGAGATCAAAAATTTCCTAGAAATGAACATGAAAGGTGAAGTAACTGACATTGTCCTGTGGGATTCACTAAAGGTTTACTTAAATGGAAGAGTTACAAGCTGCTATATTAGTAAAGCAAGAGAATGGGACAGGGATTTGAATATACTGCAGGCCAAAATATACACACTATAACTAAATTTTAAATGAAATGATAGTATTAGTAAGTCTGAACTAAAAAACTTAAATACAAAATATGTTGAAATTCTAAATCATGAAGTTTGAATAAACCTGGAAAAACATAAACTTCAGGCAAATTAAGTAAACCCCTTACACTTGCATAAACTTGCTGTTATATCAAAGAAAATGAATAAACTAAATCATATAAAAAATTACTACACATATAAATAATAAAAAATAAATTTGAACAGATATTAGTGGCATTCTTGAGGGCTTTAAAATAGTTCATGAAAATCTAAATAAAAATACAAATAACCCAGGTGATGATATAGTTGAAACTTTTCTAAGGAAAAATATAAATAATAAAATAACAAGTGATCATATAAAAATGATAGACCATTCATTTAACAGAAATAAAAGATCAAATAAAAAAGTTAAAAAATAATAAGGAGCCAGGCCTGGGTGGTCTTATACCATAACTGTATAAAATACTATCGGATGAGCCAGTTAAAATATTAGATAAGCCCTAGGATTTAGTAAACTCTGTGTAGGCTGCACACAAAGCTTACATGGAGTTTACATGTGTGTAAGGTGATGCACAGTGAGCAGCAGTACTCATTGCGTATTCATGCCATGCACCACATTTAAATATAAATGAGCACAGTTCCATGGCTGGCAACAGTGTCAGGAAGCTGTGTAAGTGAACATGCATAACAATCTTGTTTAAGTCAAAACACCGAAGGTCCTCAGTTTTGCATGGAATGCCACAATGATCACCAGGGCTTAACAGACCATAGCTTTCATAGCTCTCAATCTCTTGGTACAAAACATCTAGACAAAGGCCAACATAACTGGGAACAATGACCCAGAAATATGGACATATCTGACATATTTGCTCTTTAGAAATGTGCTAGAATAACAAGGGGTTTTGTGTTAATATAGATTTTATGAAGGAATTAAAGTCTGAAACTGAAATGTATGCAATTATTGAGTCACATTATATATTTATTTATTTTATTTTATTTTACTTTTTTTAACTGGGATGGTCCGACTGGACAAAGTCCATTTTCAGTGGAGGCCTGGGCAGAAAAGCTCCACTTAAATCAAAAACAACACATTACAGCAATAATAATATTATACAAAATGTAGAAAAAAAAATGTTATACTAGTAGTATCTAGTGAGAAATTAAAAACAGTACAGACAATTCAAATCAGCAATATTTACATATGTACATTCTGTTAGTGAGAAACAGAGATTATAACAAGTTTATGTTTGTCAAGGGATATCATTTGGAAGAACCATGCTTACTAGGGCATGTACAAAGAGAGAAAAGAGAAAGTGTAGAGGTAACAGATTTTAGGACTATGTAACACATGGACAGAGCCAAGAACTTATAAGATGGGCCTTAAGGGAGTTTTTGAATTGTGTGGTATTTGATGCAGAAGTCACGGATGTAGGGAGATTATTCCAAATTTTTGCTATAATGTGTGAAAATAGAGCTTTGCTGGCTGTGTTGTTAGCTGGGGTAATAGAGAGGAGTGATTTGTTGGCAGAGTGGAGTGGACAATTTGGAGTGTAGTTAGTCAGTAATTGCCTTAGAGTGGGAGTTTTGTCGGGTTGTTTTAGGTTGTTGTATGATATGATAAGTTGGTGATAGACTAGTAGCTGTAGGATCTCAAGCCACTGAAGTTGCCTAAGAGGTATGCAGTGATGGGTTCTAAACTGGGAATTATTAGCAAACTAGGCAATTTTGTTATAACAGGACTTAAGTTTGTCTAGGTCAGATTTCCTAACATAAGTGAGAATTGGGACTGCATACATTAGTGTGGAAAAAAGGTGGGTTTGAGCTAGGGTGACCTTAGCCTGATCTGATAGAAAGTTTTTTTGTCTGTATAGGGAACACATTTTTTGTGTACTTTTTTTATAGTTTGAGAGATATGGATGTCAAAGTGGAGGTTGTTATCTATTTCAATGCCAAGGAGCTTGGTGTGGAGAAAGGGTGAAATGACTGTACCATTATTGGAGGAGATAAAGAAGAAGAGTGGAGAGGTTTTTGATTTGTTTGGGGTGACTAGAAGTAGTTTTGTTTTGTTAGGATTTAAGATGAGTTGAATATTAGTGATCCACCTTTCTACTGAAGCAAAAGATTCCTGGGCTAGGTGCTGTAGGGAGGTAAGACATTGGGCTGAACAGATTAGGGTGGAATCATCTACATACTGGATTAGTGAGGCCTGCAGGGTAGAGGTATGTAGGTTATTGGTGAAGATAAAAAAGAATAGTGGACCCAATATGGAGCATTGGGGTACACCAATGGTGGTTGGGAGTAGAGGTGATAAAACTCCTTGCCGCTGGACAGCTTGTTGTCGTTCTGATAAGTAATTTTTAAACCAAGCAATAGTGTTGTGAGTAAAGGCTAAAGAGGTAAGAGTATCTATTAGTATGTAGTGAGAAACCATGTCAAATGCTTTGGAGAGGTCAAGGAATATAGCAGATACAAATCTGTTGTTATTTCTATGTTTGTGAAGGTGAAAAGGGCAGTGGTTGTACTGTGGTGTAAGTGGAAGCCATGTTGTGTAGGGGAGAGAAGATTGTTTGAGTTTAGGAAATGCATGACTTGAGAGTGTATGCATTTCTATAGTATCTTTAACTAGTCCTAAGATCATCCCAGATATGGCAGAAAACCATAAATTTGACAATGAACACATCAAAAGATATATAATGCAAAAAGCTGTACTATTTGTGAAAATCTAGACAGTTGAGAAGTATGATAGTTAACTATATGGTCCAAGCACAGTATAGAACAGTGTATACAGTACAGAGTATTGTGAAATCTTATTCCTGGCACTCTGTACTGAAGTCATGTAAATGATTTTTAAGGGTACTTAGACTGCCATGTATAATAAAAATTCAGAGAAAGTGTGTGCATTGAATAGGGACACACAGATGAATTGTAGGAATTAACAAAGGGAAAAGAGGACAGGTAAAGCAACCTATTGTACAGCAGATGAGGGCATGTCAATGAAAGACAGTTGCAGCAGCAACACAGACCATATATCAATAATGTACAGTAGGGATTACACAATGAAAATGTGTATTATGTGACTGTTACACAACGTGACATAATAGTGAAGAGGTCTACATGAGATAAACATTGTTACATCAACAATGCAAAGGACATCTATCAGGGATGTTGCACACAATTGGGGTAGGTTGCATATTGTGAAGCTGTGCAAACTAATTTGCCTGTATGTGAATGCAATCTCAGCAGATGTCTCCAGCAAGTGGTAAGCAGGTAAAGTCTCATGGACAATGTTAAAAGAAACAAGAACAATCAGGGACAATATCAGAATAATACCATTAGTAATACCATGTCTCTGACATAAGACATGTGATTTAGAGTGATCAGAGAAGAGTTTTTACAAACACACCTGTACAACTATTATGACATATCCACACTGTCCTGGAACTGTAACATCTACTGGAGGTGTTAGAAGGAACACTGCTATACCAGTATGCTACATTATGGTCAATACAGGTTAGTTGCCTGGTGTGCATGGTATATAGCTATATATATATATATATATATATATATATATATATATAAAGAGAGAGAGAGAGAGAGCTACTGTGTGCATCACCAGAACAGGTAGCACAAATGCATCTGGGGTAACAACTTGGTTGGGGTTCCGCACCATCAGCAATGTTTATGCCACAAAAAGAATACGTAGGTATGGCCAATAAGATATGTGCCAGCTCACTGAGAAAAAGGTGGTACACTTCAGTTACACATCAATGGAAGATGTGTAGGGAGGTAAATGAACAAGGGTGCATTGTACTCAGTTGTTGTTGTGATGATGGCTGTGAACTACGGAGGTATTATTGCCTGTAATATTGATATCCTTCACATACTCAGTAGTTGTGCTACATACAAGGGAGAAGTCATCACTGTGCCCACATACTGGTAGATGTTTCACTTACCATCAATCCCAGGACACAGGTCACATACCTATTCGTCTAATTCTAGGGTGTGATGTTTACATTATACTTGGTTGTGTGTTTGTTTTCCTGATGTAACATATCCTCCTATGTTTTTGTGCCACTGCACGTATTGTCATGGCTGTGGCAGCAATCTTTGGCATGTGTTGATACTGCCTGTATTATACTAATATCACAGTTGGAGTCAATGATTGCCTACAATCTGTAGTCCTTCAGACAGCTGTTTGGGCACAGGATGAGTATGTCATCTGTAATGTCCATCACTTAAATAATGGACAGGAAAAGGCCTAGCAGACAAACATGTTGTACAGACCTGATCACTGGACCTGAGATATAGGTCACTTCACACATGTCAACATATTTAGATAGCACATATATGATATAGTTGTCTACCCACTTGGTGATATAGGTGCATGGCTACATCTGACAGTGTTGAGTGAACACTTCAGTGTGGATTTGTGTCAAATTGCCTTGGGCTTGTCAAGTTCAAAATGATGATAGTGTTGTCATCATGCATGCCCTCGCTGACCTCTTTGAGGACATATAATAGATATAACAGACATGATGTAGCATTAACAACTCACATAGGTCTGTTGCACACAACCGTAATATCACTAATGTTCATTTAGAAAAGGTCCATGATGACATGTCAGTCTACCTGACTGATAAGGAGAGTCAGGATGTGTCTATACAAGCATGCATCATGTGCTGTCCCCCACCCATCTCAGATGGATGCATGTTGATGTTAACTTCTACAGGAACATAGTCTGTGAGAAGGATATGTTGAAGTGTGTATCCAGCTGTGTCAGGAAGGTGTATGTTATGAGTCATGTGATAGGTGATGTGTGATATTGTCACAGACCATTCATTATGTGTGATAGGCCTGGATGAAGGGAAGACAGTGCATACTGGCTATCTTCAACTGGCCTAGGGTTTGAACAAAATTCCCCATGCAGGTATCATTGAGAAACTCTCCCAGCTGGGGATTAAACCTTATATCACTAGATGGCTAATTAATTGGCTCACTGACAGAATACATACTGTGAAAGTTGGTAAATCAACCTGTACCTGTAGACCTGTCATCATTGGTGTACCCCAGGGATCTGTGCTTGGCTCTTTACTGTTTGGAATCTATTTCACAACAGTTCAGGCTAAAGTATACAGTCTTTTACTTACTGCAATTGCTGATTCTTGTATACTGGGTGCAATCATTGAGTCTACCTATGATGATAATATACTATAGGAGGGGCTAACACAGACAAATGATTGGTAACAGAGGCACACGCTCTACAAATAAATGCAAAAAATGTGTCTTTATTTTGGCCTTTTGCATAGTGGAATTCCTGACTAATAACAGCATTGACAGCAGTCCTGCTATGCTGAAAACCAGTGATATAAGCACTCAGAACACTCATACATAGCAATCTGAATTTCATCCACCAGGTGTCCACATCAGTATTGAAAACCTGTGTTGTGCACATAATAAGTCATGTCATCATATGCCAATCTCAGGATTATGTTACAGCACTGTACTCAAACCTCATGAGAACACTAATATAGAGTATAATGCTCTCTTTTGCATGCACTTCTCCAAACACATGGAGAGACCACTTGTGTACTCACAAGGAAAACACAGTGCCTACAAATCATGCCATGATGTATATGGATAGATTGAAATACGTCACTGTAATTTGTATCATATAAGATGAGGTGAGGTCTGCCTGGCCTCCAGGCCAATCTCTGACTGTACCCTAATGGGAATAGTGCACATAAACAAATCACATATAGCTGATGACATTAGCAGTGTCTAATGAGGAGAATACAGCAATAACATGGACCCACATGCTGGTGTAAAAGGCTTTCTGTAATATCAAGAGAGTGCACATACAAACCCCAGTTTACTACAGTGGGAATAGAACCCCCTACCTATCTAAGTACACAGACTGCAGAACTCTGTTTTTAAGACAAGTACCCAACTGAAGTCTGATTTGAAGTGTTTCAGAAAACACTTTATAGCTGATGGCATCAGCAGTGTATGGTGAGGTGAATATGGCAATAACATTGACCCTCATGCTAGTGCAAAAGGCTCTCTGTAATGTCATGCAAGTTCCCCCCAAACACACCCTGGTAGACTGCAGTAAGAATAGAAATCCCTACATATATATGTACACAAATGACAGAACTCCGTACTTTAAGCTAGTGCCACAGCACAAGTCTGACTTTTACAGGACTGCAGGTTGACTTATAGTGCATGACATCATCAGGGCATGTTAGAGAGAAGATGTTGGAAGGCCTGCATGAAATGAAAGTGTAGGCATGTGCAAGTATCAAATACTCTAATCTATGGGATCAGAGTGGCAACTGTAGGATACACAATTCTGCTCTTCTGAATAGACACACACACACACACACACACACACACACACACACACACACACACACACACACACACTTGACTGCAGTGAGAACAGAACCCATATCTATCTAAGTACACAGACTACAGAACTCAGTACTTTATGCAAGTGTCACGGCACAAGTCTGACTTCTACTAGACTGCAGGTCAACTTATAGTGGATGACATCAGCAGGGCATGTTGGAGAGATGTTAGGATGCTGCATGCAATGGATGTTTAGACATGTGCAAGTATCAAAATACTGTCAATCCATGGAATTATAGTGGGGACTGTAGGATACACACTTATGCTCTTCTGGCTAGACACACACACACACACACACACACACACACACACACACACACACACACACACACACACACACACACACACACATTGTTGACTGCAGTGAGAACAGAAACCCTACCTATCTAATGTACACATACTATAGAACTCAGTACTTTATGCTAGCACCACAGCACAAATCCAACTTTGATAAGACTGCTTGTCAACTTATAGTGGATTACATTAACAGGGCATGTTGGAGAGAAGATGTTGGGAGGCCTGCATGAAATGGTTGTTTAGGCTTGTGCAAGTATCAAAATATTATCAATCCATGGGACTGGAGCAGTAACTGTAGGATACACACTTCTGCTCTTCTGGCTACACACACACACACACACACACACACACACACACACACACACACACACACACACACACACACACACACATACATACACACAGCTCACTGCTGTGAAAACAGAGCCCCTACCTAAGTACACAGACTACAGACCTCAGTACTTTACAAAAATGCCACGTCATACGTCTAACTTCTACAAGACTGCAAGATAACTTATAGCAGTGCATGTTGGAGAGAAGATGTTGGGAGGCCTGCATGAAAGGGATGTGTAGGCATGTGCAAATATCAAAATACTATCAATCCATGTGGCTGGAGTGGTAACTGTAGGATACACACTTCTACTCTTCTGGCTAGACACCAACGCACACACGCACACACACACACACACACACACACACACACACACACACACACACACACACACACACACACACACACACACATACCTGACTGTATTGAAAACAAAGTCCCTACCTATCTAAGTGCACAGACTTTCCATTTCAGTACTTTATACTAGCACCATGTCACAAATTTGACTTTTAATAGACTGTAGGTCTCCTTATAGTGGATGACATCAGCAGTGCATGTTGGAGTGAAGATGTTGGGAGACCTGCATAGGTTGATAGGAGGTTACTAGGCTAATGGCCCTAGGGTGTTTACAAGCCTAGCCATGTAAATACACAAGTACCCTTACTGAGCATAGTTAGATGGTCATTGTTGGCAGAGCAATTTTGTGATCAGTACCTACTGCCCCTGTCCATGAGAGAAACAGGTGCCACCACAGAGGTAAAATTACAATCACCCATCCAGTTTTCAAGATTGAATAAGGTCATTGAAGAGCAATGCTTCACATGCACTGGGAGCCTATTACAGAGGTATGGCATTAGCTGGAGATATATCTGTCTCCCCAGCATGTTCTGTTTATGTCACAGGATAGGTTCAAATCACTGGAGCAAGTTATTCTTGTCCCATTTAATTTGCAGATGTCCAGCATTTCCAGTAGGGCAGGGTCTGAGACTGCTCTGTAGACCAAGCATAGGTCACCTCTCAGCAGTCTACATGATACTGAGTACAGTGACAGGTCTTTCAGTCTTTCCACTTATATCATGTTTTGGTGGCCCTGGATTCTCCTTGTCACAAACATCTGTGTTTTCTCCAGTTGCTGCAGGTGTCTGGTGAAATACAGATAGAAGGGAGCATTGTACTCAATTAATGGTCTGATAAGGGCCAAGTACAGTGGAGCTATTACCTCCTTGGTCTTGGATGTGATGTCCTTATTTATGAGGTGCACACTGTAGAATGTGTGTGTTACCATTATTGACACGTGATTGAAGTGTTGATTGCTATCAACATGTGTTCCCAAGTCTCACAGCACTATGTTTGAGCTTAGATGGGTGCTATGTATATCATGATTAGCAGGGAAATTTCAATGAGACATTTTTTGCTTTAAGGTTCAGTCTGTGAGATTTGCACCAATCATATGTCTGTGTCAGCCCTTTCTGTAATATGTTAACATTGTTAGGGGACTTTATATGAGTGCACTCCGTTGACAGTCATCTGCAAACTTGGTAAGTCACAGACCAACTACCTTTCTCTGGACATCAGAGAAATAGTTTCCAAACAGATGTGGGCCCAGCACATCTCTGTTTAGTATTCCACTGTTAAGTGGTCTAGTGGTGGAAGTGCAGTCCCCAACTTTGACAGTGTGAGTTCTGTCAGTGAGCTAGCTGGCTAACCATCTAGTAATATATTGTTAAATCCCCAGATGGGAGATTTTCTATATGATACCTGAATGGGGGATAGTGTCAAAGGCCTTGGATAAATCAGCATTGGCGAGTATCTCATGTTATCCCTCATTCAGGTCTTTTGGGTCATTATCAAAGAAGTTCACTAGGTTTAATAAGCAAGATCTACCCTTGACAAAACCAAAATGTATTGGGTCAAGTGTATTGAAGGTTACCTATGTCCGTGTGGATAACATCTATGATGATTCCTTCCATAGTCTTGCAGATAAGGCTATTTAGGCTTATGGGTCAATAGTTCTGGTTCTGCATATTACCAGATTGATGTGCATTGCATATCACATGGAATTTGATAATTCATTTATGTAGTGTAGTTGATATATGTGTAAAAAAAGTACTGAGACACCAGGGTGCAGTGCTTGGTGGGAGGCGACATGTGGCTGTATTGTAAATATGAGGCATATTATTAGATGGGGCCTTCATTTTCTTATGTTTCCACATGTGATTTCATGTCATAAACAGAAAATGGACAGTAAACAGTGCTAATACATTATATTTAGTTTTCCATAGAGCAGCGAGCTACAGGTTTGCGTGATAGTTGGCAAAGTGCTTGTGAAGATGAGATACACATTTCCATTACTTTTCCTGTTTGTGTGTAGTTAAGCAGTGTGCAAATGCAAGCCACATTACTAAACTCTGAGAGTCAGTATTAAGTCTATGAAACACACCTGCTGCCTAACTTACTCTGTGATAGCAGGTGAGAAAGCAATGACACATTTCTTTTTGAGCCCAGATGATACTGAGTTCGAACCCAGGTATATCTAATACTTTTAAATAAACAGTGATAATGCAACAACATTAATTCTTTATAATACACATTTTTATGGTGAAAAAACAAAGGGAAAACAATACAGGAATGTACAAGAAGAAGGTAGGAAAGAAGAATAGCTATCCATGTCTTCAACAGTAAAAACTGATCATATGTACAGAATGTTATCTGAATTGGGCTGTCACCTCCAGAGAGAGGGGTAACAACAATGTAATCATGTTGTATAGCCAATTGGAACAAATCAAGTGTGTCAAGAAGATACATGTGCAAAATGGAGACTTATGTATGGGACGAATTTGTTTGTGGGACAGGTGGCCATTTTTTAATTCAGTAAGGGAAGACTGAAAGGGAAGGGATGTAGTTATTTCTGGGTCAGGTAAGTTTGGTGGATGAGGAAGCAAATGCAAACAAATAAGACAAAAAAGACAAGATAGAGGGATGGTGAAGGATACAAAAGCGTGGGGACACCATGATTGGAGTGAGGAAGGGGACAACTCAGGCTCATGCCCATTAAGCTTGGAGACAATGAGAATCAAATCCTCACCCACTGGACTATCATCATTGTCCCCTTACTCTGCTGGTGGCTGGAGTGCTTGACATATTCTCCTCCTATGGACCATGAAGGAGAGCAACCTCTACATCCAGTGTAGGTGTACACCAGAAGTGCAATGCATGACCCTGCACACCAACCCTGGTATCTCCCAGCAGGTGATGAAATCACAACCTCTGCCACTGCTCCCAGAGGGTACCTGTGCACCAGCTTCCAGATCAGTACTACCTGAGGGTGCAGGTAGTGGAGGGGCAGCAGAAGCAGTGCTGCCAAGTAGTCACCCAGATGTGCTGGGCATCGGTGCTGGAGCCAGTGGAGCTGGGGCAGTCTGATCCACTGGGGCTGGCCTACCTCACTGTGCTGTGGAGCATTTAGTGATGTGGTACAGATGGATGACATGGAGACATTTTGCCAACACATAATATAAAAAAAACAGAGAAATAAGGGTTGGGGTGAGAAAAAAAAACAGATAAAATTATTACCATTATATGTGACATACAATGCTTTAACACAATTATACAACTTTTCTAGCTGAAGTATTACATTTAAGCATACATCTTAACAGATACACACTATACTACAGATTGCTGAAAGTAATCCTAGATATCTGCATATATTGCACAAATGCATTTTCCAATTATACAGATTAAAGTTAACAGCATGGCATTTGTGCCACTGGTATAAAGTTTTTAATTTAATGTAAACATTAAAAAATGCAGCATTGTATAGTTGTGATTTGTGGCATCTGAACCCACAACCTATGACTACTGTCTAATATTTGAGTCCTACAATTGATTTGTGCTACAGAGTAATGCAAGCATACTTGATTTTACGGCTGGAATATGCATTCTCAATTTGATACAACTGTAATAAAAAAAAAAAAAAAAAAAGAATCAATCTATCTATCTATCTATCTATCTATCTATCTATCTATCGATCTATCTATCGATCTATCTATCTATCTTTTAAGGCTACAATAACACTTCACTTGTGCTGCATGCATACCACTTGCTTCCCTCAATATCTCCAATAGAGCAGCATGATCCTGCCTACTGAAATCACATTTAGTAGCAGCTGAGGAAAGAACAGAAAAGAACAGAAGAGCGTTATGCATACCAGTCTTGTATATATTTAGCTTTCTAAATCTTACAAGTACTCTCTTATTGTCATACTTACACAGCTGAGGGATGTCTGCAGTCTCAAATTCAGTCAACCAATGATTGATGATATCCCTTTTTCACCTGTGTAGGTCACTAAAATGTGCTTACACTGCTCTCCAGTGCAGGGATTGCCAGTGATACTGGATACAGCCTGGCCAAAACTATTCCATACCTCAGACTTGTACTGGGAATCAGAATAATCCCCCTGCAGAAGCCTTTGGCTGTGGTGCATTAGTAGGACTCCAGTAAATATCCTCAACTCCTGGACACTCTACTTCTATGCCCTAAACTTGTCTCCTTCTCTAATGCCAGACAAGTTTACCAGCCAAACTAGAGCTATGGAAATTGATGCTTTCCCCTCCAATTCCAGTTATTACATTTACTTGTACTGCAATGATGCCAACTGCATTTGCATGACATTAGGTGCAGAGCAGCAGTGCCAAACAGTGCAGAATTAAATAATTGAAATTAACAGGTTAATCTGATGCTTGGCCTTAGTTTGAGGGATGTCAGTTAATGTAGCCATTGATGCAGCCTGGAAATTTATATTGGAAATTGGAAGATAACTGTTAGGTGAGTTAAGTTTGCAGGCATGCCATGTGGGCATAAATGTAATGACATAACACATATGTTTTTGACTTTGTACACTAAGAAAATTGATTTTTACACTGTATATTTTCAAACCTAGGCATAAGGGACAAAGCATTTCCTTCCACAACATTGATTTTCCATCTTTGCCACTTAAGAAGTGCTGCTCAGATATAGTCAGGAATACAACATGAATACAGGTGACAGTCTGAGGTGTTACACATGTATACGTGTGACCAGACAATTTTATTGGATATAGATCCAGTTGTGTATGTGTCTTATGTAATTGTGAAGACCATGCAAGTCCAGGTAGCAGAATTATTCTTACAGAAATGTAGTAGACAGTATACCCTCACTCATACATCTGAAAACACAATAATGGTGTCTCATCCCTCATACATATAATTCATATCAGCTCCACTATCTAAAATGTTATAAGTGTGACATACCAATACAAAAGGACTCTTTATAGCCTGACAGATATTCATACAGCCCACCTTACTGCTTAGTGAATGAACTACCAAAGTTTGTCTGGGCTCCATTGATAAGAGATATGGTTCCATTTATTTGTTATACTGAAGTCAGAAGACCTGTTTTATATGTTTAATCAAATTAAAATTGTGAGTTTTTCTTAGTGGACAGGTTGAGAATAAGCAAGATTACAGCTTTCTTTATTACTAAATGTCATATACTTGAACTACTTTTACAAATGTACATAAATCTATGTTACAGTTCTCTGCCACATTGAACAGATTTTGCTAACATCTACTAATAGCAAGCATTGCAGAAATACAGATTGTTTATCATAAATACATGTAGAGAATAGTAAGGTATAATGTCTCTTCTTTTCAGGAAAGCTATAGGTTCTATTCAATTGAAACAAAATGAGCCAATGCTTGATAAGGACGTAATTGTTAAGTTCATTATAACATTTATGTAGATAATATACATATTGCATACAAATGAATGGAAACTTTTGTAAAATTTGGATATAATAACAAAATAATTTCATTAATTAGTACTACTGGTCTTTAAATACTTCAGTATTTTTTTCTCTCTCCCTTCCTCCTTTCCAGTTGCAATAATGATTATAATTTTGGGTTATATTGTTTAGCTACACAGAATGCTTTAAAGTTGTGGATTTTAGAAAACTATTTCTCATAAAGTATAATAAGTTAGTTTGACATAGTTTAACAAAATGGGTTGTAATGATTAGACACTGTTTTTATACTGTTGTTTTCATTATGTTTTCTGGCAACAACTTAATGTCTAGCCAAACTGTTTTTTATTGTTCCTAAGGGAATATTTAGTTATAAAATGTTAGACTAAATGTTTCTTGACCTTACTCTTTAGGCTTTTTTCTTCTTATTTAGTTATGTTTCTGACATGCAATCTACTTATTTCTTAATACTGAGAAGATATGACTGATGAGTTATAATAATTTATATATACTATAACATAAACAAAAAGAAACAACTTTTATGATATTATTTAATATTAATTACATTATATAAATAACATGTGGTTGCTGTCCTTTGCTGCTATAGTTTGTTGGTTTTTATCCAAGTGACAGTTGTCACTGGGACAAGGAGTTTAGAACTCCAGGCGGGGAGCTAGTGTGTTTCTGATAGGTTACTGTAAATATTTTCTTTTATAACATGTTTCACTCGCATCCATTTCAATACATATGCATGAAAACATTAATTATATTAACAAAAAGACTTCCAACATTCACTCTATAGTTTGGGTCATAGTCTTCAGAGCAAATATTTTTTCTTTGGAAAAGGGAGTTATAAACTATTTATATGGAACTGATGGGTTGCAATCTATGTTACTACAGCAGATTAACATATCATGGTCACTCTAAAAGGTTTAACCATTAACATAAATGGTTTGAACAACCCTATTAAAAGAGGTAGTATCTACAAATATCTTGACATACACAAACCAAATATAATTTTCATACAAGAAATGCATTTAATGAAGGATAGTATTAAGTATTTGAATACTAATAAATACACAGTCTTAATAAGCTCAGAGCACTCAAAAAAGAAGAGAGGTGTTGCTATTCTTTGAAATAAATCTCTCCCTATACCTAGAATAATTAAATTGTTTCAAGATAATAAAAGGATGCTTTGTCTTGTTATTGTGGAAATAAATACAAAAATATATACACCAGTTAATAACTACTGGATCCCTGGTATTGGAACCTCCTCTGACAAACAACATATAAATCAAATAATATCTCAATCTGAAGGACATATTATTATGGCTGGTGATTTTAATTGTATTCTAAATGAGAAAGATTCCACTACTCTAGGGAAAAGAAAGATAACTCCACAAGCCAAACAACTAATAAAATTCATGGAATCATATCATCTAAAAGATACACATGATTATTCTGATCAAAGTTCACTACAGTACACATTTTATTCTAACAGATATAAAACCTATTTTAGGATTGATAGAATAATTTTTTCTATGCAAATGACTAATGATCTAGCAAATAGTAAAATTATATCTTGTCCGATATCAGATCACAACACTATTATATTTGAATGTAATGTCAATAATCAACATACTATACAAATAAAAAGAATCCCAGATTATATTACACAGCTAAAAGATTTCAAACTTTCTTAAAAGAAGAAATACATAACTTTATAAACACAAACTCAGCTCCTGACATCTCTGATGTCTATATATGGGATGCTATGAAATTCTACTTATATAGTCAAATAAATAAATGGTATTATAATAAGAAGCAATCCTGGGATAAAGATCTAAAAACAATACAAGATAAACTTGACATGATATATCTTAACAATAAAGATAAGCTTACTACTAAAA
Source organism: Protopterus annectens (assembly GCF_019279795.1). Lineage (NCBI taxonomy): Eukaryota > Metazoa > Chordata > Ceratodontiformes > Protopteridae > Protopterus > Protopterus annectens. Next base: position 1,862,722,774 of record NC_056737.1, read on the forward strand.
ACATAAAAGATAAGGTAGACAAACTAACTGAAGAATACAGAGCTATATTACATCATAAGACCATGCTCCCTTTAGAAAAATATAAATTCCTTGCTTACTCCCTAAATTCAAAATACTTGACCAATCTTAAGAATAAAACTTAAAGAATAAATAAACATAATGATATTAAAGAAATCTATCCCCCTTAAAAAAAAAAAAATATATATATATATATATATATATATATATATATATATATATATATATATATATAGCATACATGATATCATAGAGGAATTCAGAGACCACTTTTACAATATTAATCAATCCACACAGAATATAGAATCTAAAGATAAAATAAAATAATTAATTAATAAGAATCTTCATAATAAACTTAGCAAGCAACAAGAGGAAACCATCGATAAACAAATTACTTTAACAGATACACAAACTCAAATTAATAAGCTTAAACAAAATAAAGCTCCAGGTAACAATGGAATTATAACTGAAATATATAAAATAATACCTAAAATAGCTATCTCCTTGTTACATAAAGTATGTAATCTGGTTGAAACCAATACTATAATACCCCCTTCATGGAAATACACTTTCATTTCACCCATTTTAAAACCCAATAAAGACCCTAAATTTTGCTCTTCTTACAGACCCATCTCTCTATTGAATTGGATTACAAAATGTTCATAAATATATACTCAGACAGATTAAAGAAATTTTTACCACATTTAATAGATGAAGATCAGACTATTTTTGTAACTAACAGAAGTACTTTTGACAACATCAGATGAACATTGGCTTTAATTGATTATGCTCAAAGAAAAAAGAAGAATTTAACTTTAATAAGTCTTGATATAAATTTAGCATTTGATTCAATTGAGTGGCATTATTTATTCACATTATTAGAATGTTTAAATTTCTCAGATAACTTTATTAAACTATTAAAACACTTATATCAAGGGGCTTTAGCTTACATCAAAATAAGGTCATATACTTCAACCAAAATACCTATTGTAAAAGGAACTAAACAAGGTTGTCCCCTTTACCCTTTATTATTCACTCTAATAATGGAGCCATGGGCTAATAATGTAAGAAATGACAAAACTATAGAATGATTTGAGATTAATAAGGAAACAACCTCCAAAATTCAACTTTTTGTGGATGATGTTCTAATTATCACTAAAGGAAATGACCCCTCTTTCACTTCTTTATTTGACTCCATTAAGTTATTTCAAAATATGTCTGGATTGTTAATCAATAATAGTAAAACTAAAATTGTACCCATATTCTCTAATAAAAATATATATACAACTGATGACAAAAACAATAAATCCATTATGAATCAATTGACTTACTAAGGAATTATCTTAGCTAAGGACTTGAAAACAATTACACAATTAAATTACAATAAATCTCATGAAAATATTAAAACTTTAATATTGAAATGGAATACAATGTTTTTCACTACTGAAGAAAGATTAACAATCATAAAAATGATAATCCTTCCCAAAATTGTATACATTATTCAATCCATCTTATTACTACCTAACAAAACCCTAATTAATAAACTAAATTCTCTGATGTTAAGTTTCTTTTGGTATCCTAAAATATCACGACTAGCTTTTAAACACCATCTTAATAGTGGGAGAAAGGATGGAATAGAATTTCCAGAGTTGATACTGTATTCAAACTCTTCTATGATTAGAACAATAGCACAACTTTTGGATACAACATATTCAGCTAAATGGAAATTATTTTGGGAAGCTTTGGTTATGATTTTAATAACGAAACCTCAACCGTATATGTTAGAAACAATATTTCAATGTTATGGATATTAAAGGATTATTTTACTACTCTTTTAACACCCAGATATACTCCTTGTTATATCAACAGCATCTTATCAAATTTTAGAAACTTTATATATAAACATGTCAGATACAAGGAATGTTTTTTTTCTTTTGTTCCCTATAGCATTTAAGCAAGAATCTTTATTAACATCAGTCTCAAACAAAGTTGCATTATTTACAAAAAGCAATCTTAAGTTTTGGTTTCAATTGATTTCTAATAATAAATCTAAAACAGGGGATGAAATAATACAGGAATTTCAGCTAGATAAATCCCTATGGTTAGACATACAAACTACTAAACTATACACTGATAATAAACTACATGTAGTATCTTCAACAGTAAAAAATGACACATATGTACTATTAGAATATTTTCAATCTATTCTTCAATATAGACAAACTTTTTCTGGTAAGCTTTCTTTTATATTTAGGACTATTAGAGATTAAACTTGTGGATGTCCAGAAAGTTATTGGAATTATTTTCACACAATTAATAATGAATATCCTAGTAACCAAAACAAAATAAATATACTTGAATCAGCAGGGAGAACAACTTTGTCCCTTAAATGGAAGTTATTTTCCTGGAAATTTATACACAGATCCTTCTATACTCCTCAAAGAACTAATACAATTAACAAGAGACAAAACATTTGCAATAAGTGTAAATCAGATACAAACATAGATTGGGCTCATATGTTTTTTGACTGCCCGAACATTAAAACATTTTGGAAACAAGTAAATGAGCTATTACAAGCTTTATTTATGGATACATTTACTCTTAACAAATCTCTAGTGCTTTTCAATACACCTATACCACACAGTGTTAAAAGAGTCAAATATCCTTTGTTCTGGGCAATACTGGTGGTGGCCAGAAAGAGTATAACTAAAAACTGGATTTCTGAGTTCTATCCCACTTTTACTGAATTTAAAAATATGTTAACTGAAGTATATGGTTTACAAATTAAAACCATAATTTCTAGAACATCTAGAAAGACCTATAACTACCATATGTGGATAAACTTACAAAATTTGTTGATAAAGAATGAATCAACATAATTATTAATTTCAGTCTTTTTGAATAATATGTGATACCTAATTAATATTGTTCAATTCTTCACGTGTGCAAAGTTTAATGGATGTCTTTGTAAATACCTCTGTTTGTTTATCTTAACTCTTTTATATATTTAATTGAATTTAAATGTAACTTCTGTATTCATATGTATATGTTAATTTATGTGATTCATATATGAATTTCTTTTATTAAAACTAATAAAATTATTTAAAATAAAAAAATAAAATGTTATAAGTGAGAGTGCGTATAATGGGAAATGGAATGACAGTAAAAGTGTATGAAATATCCTGTATTAGAAGCCAAGACTAGGTGTATGACAGTCCTACACTTACACCTGTTTCCACAAAAATGTTGAAACAACAATTCTCTATTTTCAGTTCATTGCTATAAACTGTCATAACAGAAAAAAATAGGCTGCACCCCCTTTACTAGGACCCAGGAGCATCTGTAGTCCAGCCCTACACTTAAACTTGCTGCCACAAGAATAGTTACAAGACATTTTCTAATGTTCTAATCATTCTTAAGTTCTCTATGTTCACCTTCTCACAACCCCACTGAGCGAGTTTGCACAGTGCCCAACAAAATTAATTGAATGTATCTGATTTCAATTATTGGCTGTTTGAGTCTTATCTGTAGGTGTTCAATGGCTGTAGCTGTTGGGGAACCTTGCTAACTGTTCTGCAAAACCAGTAAATGAATTTGTGTGATGGAAAACAGAAATTGCAACAATGTATTGTTTTTTACCTTTGCCCTTTCACAAATGCCCTGTTTGCAAGTGTTTTGCAGATATTCTGTCTGCTTCCTCTGTGGGACACTAGTTTAAGTTTGTACACTGCTGTGCTTTGCTCAAATGATTTAAGCACAGCCAAACCTGACATTCATTTTTATCTGTTTCTCTTGTTGGCACTAAGATGCGCATCGTGCAACCCCACAAGAAAAAATAAAAACAACAAAAAAGGAAAAGTAATTGAAATGAGGAAAAGCAATCTATGACATACTCACTACAAAATGTTAGTATGCATTAAATATTTCTACATAGGTCTGGATTTGAACTCTCACTCCAATAAATCTTTATAACACAGTAAGGGTACCTTATCCTTCTTGCCCCCCCCCCCCCCCACACACACACACCTCTGCAGCAAAGAACTGAAATCATTCTGCATACAACCAACTGCAGCACCATCTACAGCACTATGAAAACATATAACAGTTATTTGTACATTTATTAATTTTGGATGCAGTGCACTGAGTGATCACACAACCAGTTTTGAGTATTGCTTCCAAATATGCAGCTCTGCCTTACCTCTCTGTGTTTGTTGCAAATTCTTCTCTTATCTGACCAATAGTCGTAGACATGCAGTCTGTAAACCATTCTATGTCATTGTTCTTAAAATGTGTGAGGATATTAATTGGCTATAATGTAACATGCAGTTGCCAACAAATGAAGGGGAGGTTGGATGTTAATGAACAGCATATGTGAATTGTGTGCTGCTTACTTACATTTCCAACCTTGACAAAATTACATATAAACTTTGTAAGTCTAACCTGACATACCCACTAGATGTAGGGCAGTCTGCATTGCTGTTAGTGTTTTTCTTCTGTATACCAGTAATCATTCACAGTTGCAATCCAATAAAAACAAACACTGAGGGAGTGCCTGCACTATGTTTACATCTGTGACATGGAGCCAAGTATATGGGATTCAGTAATTCTAATGACTTTTCACCTGATTTTCATCTTCACCATGCTGACAGCCTTAAATATACACCATAAAAAGGCAACTGTGTAGCTATGGAAACTGAAGGTGAGGAGTCTTGTTTATGGGGAGAACACTGAAACTAGATTATTACTTTGTGATATATCTGCATAGAAGATTACTGAAGTTGAGAAGGTATGCTTGCATTTTGTCAGCTACATACTACATATGCTGAAATGTAATTAATAAAAATCTGTTTAATAGTTTTATTCAATTATGGTTTGTTAGCAAAATGTGTCATTTGCTTGTTCTTTTGGGAGTGAGTGAGCAAAGCTGCATTTCTGTTATGGCACAAACTAGGATATGTTGCTACTGTTACTCTCCTTTTTTGCATCCAGCCTTTTGTTTGTATTTCAGATCTCTAGACTGTTTTATGTTTCTCCAGTGGGTAATACTGAAATGCTACCTTCTCTGTTTTATATGGGAACAGTTAGTTTGAAGTTATGTGATAGTTATATGTATTATACTCCTGTTGTCTTTTAGGACACCTAGGACTATGTCCCCCAAGCATATCAATCCCCAAAAAACACTTTTCACTGTCCCTGAGAATCCGGTCATTGTTCATAGGTTCATAGGTTCATAGATTAGTACTAGGCTAACTGCCCTTGCAAGCCATTTTTAAGCCTAGCCAATTATCCCTTGTGAGAATCAAACCCGGTACCTTGTGTTTGTAAGGCAAATACCTTAACCATTAGACCACCCTCCCAACCCTGTGGAAGCTTTTAGGTGACATGGTGTCTTCCTGCTTCAGACAGAGTGTGGACATATATCAGGCAGAAAGCAGAAGATAATCGCAGATGTCAATGCAGTAGGTGGACACAGCAAAACATATGATCAGATGCCCCATAGGGCCACTGACACGATCTCTGTGATCAGATGGCTACCAGGGTGCCTGCTACAAAGCCACCACAAACAGCAAATGAAGAGTTCCTCTCCACTCTCAGGGATCCAGATAGCTCCCAGGAAGTACAGAACAGATTGATCTTGACATTGGTGCTACTGCTTCAGGGAAAGCAAGTATGTCCCAGCAGGAGCTTACAGTTAGGCTTTTGTAACTCAATTGTTAAATGCTGTTGTATAGTAAAACTATTTAAATCAATATGTTAGTTCTGTTTCATAAGAACATTTTTTGGAGGGGTTGAAAATTGCTACAGTTAACACATTCTGATAGATTAAACATTCGGTTAGGTTGGACTTGTCATCCAAGTTTTTATTGAAATTATAGTTAATGAACATATAAAGGGGAAAAAGTATTACCCCTGTGTTACTGTTAATTGTGATGATGTTGTCCTTACCTTTTGCTTAACTTCTTCCAGGACCATCCAGCATAGCAGCATACAACCATCTGCACATGGTAAGCCAAGCATTTTTATGTCAGTACTGATGAGCAGTTCAAGGAAATATTGTACTGTGTGATGTTTATGTCAGGACTGTTGTTTGTTTTGCTGTACTGTTTACTAGTGGCACCACTGTTATTTTCCTAGCATATATTGGACTATAGTAGTGTGGGTATTAATTGTTCATGTGTTTGTTGCTTACTATCACAGGTAATCGTGACAGTAGAAATGTGGGACTTCTACCAACTGATGTTAGAGTATCAGCAAACAGATGATGATGATGGTAGCCAAACAGAGGAAAAGTCAAGGGGTGCAGAGGTTGAATCTGAAACTGAGGTTGACATACAGCCATCCCCTGAAATTCCATCAGACACAGCCAGTAGGCCTACTCCTACCCATTCCAGTGAGCCCTCAGATATTGGACAGCTGGAGTGTGAGACAATTGATCAGGGAAGTGTGGTTACTGCAGCTTCAGTGTCTGTTGACTCTGGCCATAACCAAAGTGTGAGCGAGGTGCCATGCAGGAATGTTATTGGGGTACTCAGAGGAGGCCTACTGTCAATCCTCCACCTGATCCAGGTGTCTCTTCCAGTGCCACTCAATGTATCTGTAGGGACATCATGGAGGCACAGGCACATTACCATAAGCCCTCCAGGGAAATGCTTAGGGTTGTAGATGTGGCATAGGCTGACGTGTGACTGCCTCCACCGTGTTACTGATTCAATGGATGGGATGAATGGCACACTGTAACAAGTGGTGTATGTGATGGAACATCTTCTGGGGGTAACAGCATCCTCATGGATGTAGGTCAGCCACATCATCTGATGTTAGTCAATGTGGCTGTGCCTGATCATGCTCCCATTGTGGCAGTACTTCCACTTCTCCGTTAGTGGTTGAGCTGTCCACGTCCAGATGTATCAGGGCTGAGGTCATGGTCCTGGGCATCCTTGTGGAGGGAACTTATCCAGCAGACATCAATCACATTCAGATAACAGCAGTGCATCTGACTGTCGGCGAGGATATGCCAGTGCAACTCCTGGCAGACCCAGTTCTTCTGTTCACGTATGACAGTGATAAACAGACACATCTGCCATGCACCATTCACACCTGTCTGACATACCAAGGTGTAGAGCTATCACAAAGCTTGACTGTGTTCATGCAGAGACACATCAATTTCATCTGGAGGACCCCTACAGACACACAGCAGTTACATGGTTCAGCTGTGAAGCTTAAAACTCATTTTGTTTCACTGGCCATTTGTTGTGCTATCTGAATATCTGCCTGCTTCTCTTACTCACAAACACTCTTCAACCTTTTGTGTCAGCCTGGGCTTCCTGCTCCCCCCCACACACACACACAACATCCTGTGCAAGTGATGATAACTGTGCCATATCCCTGTTTTGTATCTTTTGGATTCAGGGATACATAAGCTTTGTGTCTGATGCTCAGGGTGCATAGCTGAATTAGTGCTTAGAATATCTGCATTTGTGATGTTGAATTGATAATTGTACCTTTGACTTATATTGGTCTTAGAAAGTTAGACAGTTGATTGCATCAACATTTTTCCATCTTTATTGGTAATGATCCTGTGATGGGTTGTGAAGTCTGAAACTGAAATCTGTATAATTACTTTGTAACTTCTCTCTGTAATGATTTTCCAGTACAAATGTATGGTGCTACACTGACGACATGCATTGACCATCACTACTTTTGAGAGGTATGACTATGACTCTTTGATGCTTGAGGCCTAGTACTTACTAATAGACACAAATAAGTCAAATAAGTCTCTGCTGTCACATGTTAATGTCATTTCTGTACAAATCTCCCACTTTTTACTTGCTTACACTACCAAGTAACAACATACAAGGATATGCCAGTCATTCATATTATTACACAATACACTCCAGGTTCATCACTAACCTTGTAAATCCAACAATTGCAACAGTTTTGGTTCAGGGCTGACTTTTCCTGATGAAAGCAGTACACAGCTAATACATGGGTAGGTAAAGGTTGTTAGCATTGCCTGGCATCATGTTATTATATGTATGTGCATAGGATGAAGGTTTTAGGCCCTTAGGTGTTGAGCAAGTGTGCTATGCATTATCTCTTAGCCAATGCTAGGGCATAATGAGCATGCCTATATTTGCCTACACACAAAGCAGCTGCTGTCTTCCCCTCTGACTTCTCACCTGCTTATGGCTGTGGGGTCTAAGTGCTACATGTACATTTGTCTCTACTGGGAGATGGGTTCCCCTTGGTTTTCCCTGTCTGTCAGTTGAGGATGACAGAGGTTGCAGAGTGCCTGTAGTGTGTCTCTGTCAACTCTATAGTGCTCTATAATTTCCACATCATGTAGATTGTGAAAAGTTACCTGTGGTCTGAAATCTCTTCTCCTTCTTGTCTTGGCCTATTAGCAGCAGCATATCTTCAGCCTGTTGCACATACACATGAATTAAAGCAACAGCAGCTCCTAACATTGTTTCTGCGTAGACTCATTTCCTTGGCTGTATTCCAATAGGTTTTTGGAATTTGTAGGGAAAATCAACACTTAGTCTACACTGTTGCTTTCTAGCTCGTTGAATAGCATACAGTTTGGCTGCTTATGCTGCAGTTTGCATGCCACTGTGTTCACCTTGTTTGCGCAGCTGTGCAGCTCTACACACCATGTAGAGACACTTTTTGAATCCAAAGCAGTGTGCTACCATATGAGGGTAAGGCAGTCCACACAGCCTATCTGGACCTTGCCAAGGCCTTTGACACCATCCTCCACTCTGGAATCATAGATAAATTTACTAAGCTGGGGCATTAATCCCTACGTCACTCGATGGGTTGCCAACTGACTTACTGACAGAACCCACACTGTAAAAGTAGCTGACTCCAAATCCAGCTCCAGACAAGCGACAGGTGGAGTACCTCAGGGTTCAGTCCTGGGACCTCTCATGTTTGGCATCTACTTCTCTGAAGTACAGGCCAACACTAAGGGACTCTGGCTAACAAAGTTCGCAGATGACTGCAAACTGGGAGCCATTATTGAATCCCCAAATTATGTGGATACTCTACAAAAGGGCCTTAGAGAAACAGATGCTTGGTGCCACAGCCATGGGCTCAAGCTAAATGCAAAGAAATGTATAGTTATCCCCTTTGGGAAAAAACATGTACCTGTGAATTACCACATAACTGGCAATACACTAAACACTGAAAGTGTGATAAGATACTTAGGGACACAGGTGGACAGTGATCTCACCTTCAATAACCACATCGCCACAACAGCCAGGAAATCCTTCTATGTGGCACACCTCATCACTAAGGGCTTTTCATCAAGAAAAAAGGAGGTCATTGTCCCACTGTACTCATCCCTCATTAGACCCATTATAGAATACAACGCCCCATTTGGTATGTACCTCTCAAGACATCTGCAACAACTGGAAAGGCCGCAGAAATACCTCACTAAAAGAATCACAGGCCTAAAGCAGATGCCCTATGCTGACCACCTTAAAAAACTCATCCCTCATTAGACCTATTATAGAATACAACGCCCCATTTGGTATGTACCTCTCAAGACATCTGCAACAACTGGAAAGGCTGCAGAAATACCTCACTAAAAGAATCACAGGCCTAAATCAGATGCCCTATGCTGACCACCTTAAAAATCTCCAGCTATATTCTGTCGCATATCATCTACTCCGAGGCGATCTCTGCTTAACATACAAGGCCATGTCAAACCTAGAGCTGTTGGACATGCTACACTTAAAGAAATCCCAATCCCTCAGAGCCACATGCTCCAGGGATCTAAACCTTGTCATCACAATAAACAAAACATGCTGGAGGGTTAGGTTCCTGACCCAGAGACTCCCCAGACTTTGGAATAGACTGCCCATACATATCAAGCAGAGTGCCTCTTTGGCCCTTTTCAAAAGGAACCTTGATGATTGGATGGGAGAAAGGAAATTCACCCCAGGGATCACGTCAGTCACCCTGCTAGACAGGGGTCCAGGGAAGTAAATAGTGTGGGAAGAAATAGCCAGGGAATTCTTATGGCTAGGCTTGTTTAGGCCCTAAGGCCAATAGCCTAGTACCAACCTATGAACTTATGAACCTATAGACTTTATTGAATCTGGCTGAAGGTCTATAGAGAAATAAAAACAACTGATGAAGTCCCCCCCCCGTCATGTTAAAATAGGTGATGACCCCCCCTAGGTCATCCCTTATTTTAAAAAAGGATAAGGATCCTACAAAGTGTTCATCAAACAGACCCCATTTTACTTTTAAATGTGGACTATAAGATGTTCATGTCCATTTTAGATAACATAATTAATCTACTTATACCTAAACTAATTTACAATGATCAAACTGGATTTATTTTAAATAGACAACTACTGGATAATATTTATTTATTTATTTATTTTATTTTTTTACATTTGTTTCCTGGGAAATTCTGACCGGACACAGGCCCTTTTTCAGCAGAGGCCTGGGGGGAAAAGCTCCAAAAGCAAGAGTAAATTGAGTTACAGTGCTGTAATATAATATTGTACAATTGTAATATAATAAAAATACATACAATTAGACTATGGAAATAAAAATAAAAAATAACTTTCTATCCTTAGTCTCGATTTAGATAAGGCTTTTTACTCAATTAATTGGTCATACCTGTTTAAAACACTTAAAGTGCATAATTTCTCATTTGAGCTAATTGCATTAATGTCGAAGTTATACAATAACACTTGTGCTTATGTTAAAATAGGTTATTTTCTTTTTTCCTCCTTTAAATTACAAAAAGACACAAAACAAGGCTGCCCATTATCACCTTTACTTTTTGCATTAGCTATAGTACCTTTTGCTAATAGTATTAGATCCCATAAGAACATTAATGGCATAAAAATAAAAGATTTTTAAGCAAAGATTCAACTCTTTGCTGATGATATTTTAGTAAAAATAGGAAATATAGAAAATCCATTAGAATATATAATTAGTTCTGAGTCAGTTTGAAGAAAACTTGAACTTAAAATTTAATCATAATAATTTAAGTACATTATCAATTAATAAAAAATAAAAAAAGCTACAAAAATATTCTAACTTTAATTGAAATAGCAGTCAAATGAAATAAATTGTTAACTATTTTGTCTAATAGTAAAGAAATTTTACAAACGTTCAACAGGTTGTTGATAAAATTTAAGTCAGTCACAAACAAATACATGTGAGAATTGTATCTATACTACACAAATACATGTAAGAGATGTATCTATACTATGCATTTGAAATCAATTCTCTCAGATAACAACAGACCAGATATCAGACAGGTTGTAATCACACACACACTTCATCTCTTGCACATAACAAGCTCACAACACATAAACCCATATATGTGGAGGTACTCGCTAGAAGCCTACTTAAATATCAGAGACCTCCCAAGTGCAAACCTACTGCACACACTGCAGACCCAACAAAATCCACTACACATAATAATACCTGCAACAGTCTCTCAACTAATAAGCCACTAAGGCAAAACACCTCAAAACCAAATGTGTTGGTCATAGGTGACTTCATATTGAGATACAGATGTCTCCTTCACCACGCTGGATCAGGAGAAGGTCACAATCAGCTGTCTGTCAGGTGCCAGGATCCATCAGATCACATCTGCACTCAAGCCTCTCGACAACAGGTACTGTTATGACTCTGTCATAGTCCATGTTGGAGTAAATTACTTGAAATGCACCTCAATGGACTATATGAAGAGAAACGTGACTGAACTCTCAGATTATCTGCCCAAGGCAGGATTTTCCCTAGCACTAATCAGCATACTACCTTCACCCAGGATGATGCCTAAATATAAACAAAAAATGATTTACTTCAACTTGAACTCTATGTTTCTGTTCTCTGACACATGCATCCCTGATGTTTTCAAAAACTTAGCTTTTTTACACCTAAGCCTCATCCTCTGATTGATGTATTTACTACACTGTGTGAGAATGATCTATGAAAGGAGATGGCAGAGAAGCAGAACGCATCTTTTTATAACTTGACTACTGATGATCATGAGGCACAAAGGACTTTGCAAGAGGTGCCTTATATTGAGATTCATCCTGCTGATAAAGGGGGGCGGTATTGTAGTGATGGATACATTTGTCTATGTTTCCAAAATGTGCACCATGTTACAAGAATGTACTACCTTTAAATGCTTATATAAGTTCCAAGTAGATGGGTTAATTAGCAGAGTTGATTTTTATATCTATGAGTTACACATGACAGGTCTTATTAGTCTGGATCATTACAATTATTTTTCTATTCAACATTAAGTAGTACCTGTTATCTATGGTTTACCTAAAGTGCATAAGAGTTTGATGGACACTCCAATGCATCCAATTGTCTGCAGTAGAGGATGTATCATCAAACCACACTTGATATTTGTTGAGAAAGTACTTCTCCCTATACTTGATAGTATTCCGAGCGTCCTTAAAGATACCAAGAATTTTCTTGCTGATTTGCATTCATGGTCTACTATGCTGATTGATAAAGATAATTTACTTCTTTTCACCTTGTACATTAATTCTTTGTTTGCAATTATACCTAATGAAGCAGGTATAGATAAAGTGAGAGCTTTTTTAACCACCTGTGGTGATTTCTTTAACAATAAGACTATGCTCATTTGTTCACTCCTTGAGCTCATTCTGGAAAATAACGTATTTGTTTTTGGTGATGTTTACTACCTCCAACTGATTGGTGTGGTTATGGGTACTGTTTGTGCGAACTCATAGGCCAACTTAGTTCTTGCACAATGAGAATGGAAATCAGTGTATGAAACAATCCGTTTATTGACTATATCAGATACGACAGGCATTTTGTTGATGACATCTTTATAGTTTGGAAGGGTGCTGAGTATGATTTGTCCTGCTTCAGTGAATATCTGCACAGTACCACTATTTTTAAGATTTACTTGTAAGAACTCATGTACTGAGATAGATTTTCTTGATGTATCCATTATTATGAGTGCTTTAGGTGATTTTACTATAAAGCTCCACAAAAAAAACTGAAGAAGAATATCTTGCACAAAATAAGCATGCATCCTAGACACATCCCTAGGAACATTTTGAGAGGGCAATGCCTTAGAACTATGGGATTGTATAATAGAGATGATTTAGCTGTGGAGGTTTTGCATGAGACATCTAAGGAATTCATCAATAGAGGTTACTCTTTCACTGAGATTGCTGAAGTTGTTAATTAGGTCCATGCACTCAGAAAGACTGTTACTAAACCATGTTTTGCTGAAATGTTGACAATACACATTCTATTGTTATGGGACAGGTGAGAAGGAATATGTGTATGGTGCTCACATATTCACATGATATTGGCACTGTTTGCGAAATTGTTAAAAGGAATTGGCATATTCTTATGTCAGATCAACATTTAAAGGAAGTTCTGGGAATGGAACCACAATTTTCTTTTTGCAATAATCAGTCAATTAAGCATGTTTTGTTTCACAGGACTTTCCATAAGCCTTCCTTGCCTTGTTCCAATTGGCTAGGTATGTTCCCATGCCATTCCTGTGAAGTCTGCAAGTAAATATTTGTGACTTGTATTATCGGACTTTCTGCCTGTAATTCTCATATAGACATTGTTTTTTATGCTGACTGTAAAAGTGCCAACATTGTTTACTTCACTTTGTGTCAAGCATGTGACTCTTACTATGTTGGCAAAATGAATAAAATACTGAAAGACAGGATTTTGGTGCATGTATGGGGATATCAGGAATAAGAGGATAGTTTCATAGTTTCATAGTTTAGTACTAGGCTATCTGCCCTGGGGCATTTGTAAGCCTAGCCATAGTGATGTGGCTTTCGCCACCCCATGAAATGGTACAAAAAATGCACAGAATAGATTTAGAATACTGTGCTTCTGTCTAGTAGTGACACAATGAAGGTCCCCTTATATAATAGAATTAGTTTACTGTGCCCCTGTCTAATAGTGACACAGATGTGACCCCTGGGGTAAACTTACGATCTCCCATCCACTCATCAAGATTTCTCTTGAAGAGAGTCAGTGAGGGGCTTTGCCTAATATGAACTGGGATCTTGTTCCAGAGCATAGGAAGCCTCTGGGTTATGAATCTATCCCTCCAGCATGTCCTATTCATACTTGTGCTGAGGTTTAAGTCTTTAGCTCTCGTGGTCCTGATGGATTTGAATTTTTTGAGGTGGCTAGCAATTTAGTGAAACATTTTCTGGAATGTAGTGCTACTCATTGTTTTAAATTTGCTATCCTTGAAATATTAACTGAGGATCTATGGGGTGGTGATAATGCAAATAAGATGGAGTGCAGACAGCTACACTGGATTATTAAACTGCAAGCCAATGTTAATCCTGATTTAAATGACAGTATTTCTTTAAGGCTGGTGCTTTGCAAGCATGGCCTACTTCATTGAGCTGATTGGTTCAGCAGCTTTATTTTATGAATGACTGTTACTACTGATGTCATATTTAAATTATATGTCTGCTATATGTGTTTCTATTTGTTGTTTTTAGATTCCTCTGTGCTGACAGCAGCTATCACTTTTGATGTCATATTTAAATTATGTGTCTGCTATAGGGTTAGCACCTTTCATCGTGACTAAAACCGGAGTAAAGCCACACCCCTCATGTTATGGTAACCCCACCCATCCCCCATCCCTCTTCCGCCCATGTTCCGCCCTTTTTGTGATGTTGTGATGACATCACTTGGTGAAGAATGCCCTCTTTTTCTGTTCCTGCTGCTTGCTTTCAGCTGATTTACTATGCTTTTCTGTAAAAAAAAAAGTATAGTAAATCAGCCGATTTACAAACTCTGATAGTGTGTTTCCTTTTTGAAACAGAATACCAGAGTTTCTACAGTGTTTTCTGGACTACTGGAGAATCAGTCTGATTTCCAGATAGTCCGGAAAAAAAATGGAGGAGTGGCAACCCTAGTCTGCTATATGTGTTTTTATTGGTTGTTTTTTTAGATTTGTGTGTGTCGATTGGTGCAGCTCTCTTGATAAGGGCTGTAATCTATTGTATTGAGGTCTGAGGAAGTGGTCTTCCTTGAAAGCGCTTACCTTTTTGTTAGAAAAATATGTATTAATGTATGTGTTTAGTGCTTATTAGAAGCAAAAAGGGTTAACACATTTCATTCTATTTTCTGTACAGCTTAGCTTTGTATGAAACTATGAGATGTTTTCTGAAACTGCAAGATGCTCTCTGACCTAGTATTTGCTAGCACAGCAAAATTCATGTTTATGCCTTTTGGAAATTTACTGAGAAGCAGGTGATTATCTGCTAGGTCAGGAAAATAATGAATAGAACAATACTATTTTCTATAACGTTATTGAACTTGAACAATCAGCTTTGTTTGTGTTATGAGAACATGCACAGCTGCGGAAAAAGATAGATACAGTTGAACAAAGACTGCTTGAAGAAATAAACTATAATCTGTACTTGCTTTGTGCTCGAATTAGCCATAGTACCTTGAATGGTAAAATCACATAGTGAGAAGTTGTATCTAACCGGTGGTCTCCAAGGCCACATTATTTTTCTTAGGAAGTTTTTTCATAAACTTGATAGTGTCAGCAGAAAATCATGGACAAACAGCTGCTATGAAATAATATTGTAAGAACTTGTGATTTGTTACGTCAGCTTAGTAGGCAATGTCTTGTAAGAAATGTATAAGAATGGCTTCACTCCTTCCTGATTCTAGTTAGACAAACTCTGTATTAGCACGTTTTTGTCTCCTTGCTGCAAGAATTAAAGTGCCTTAACCTGAACCTGCCGTGTATTGATCTTTTTGAAGTTGTTTTTTCCTTTGACAGATTGGTCCTTTGGACTGGAAACCTCCACTTCACCCGGATCAGACAGGCCAGGTGGCGTGAAACTGTACGGGGAAGAAACCACATCGGTTCTTCTTATTTGAAAAGACCTCCGACTGAATTGTCATGCAAAAGAGGCCAGCCACTTTCTGATCTGTGACTGAAGGGCGGGTTTACCTCGAACCAGACAATCAATCATGGAGGCTCAGGTAAGGTGAGATTTACCTTTTTTCTGTTTTAGATCAGGGACTTGATTTGCATTATCTGTCAGGAGATTTGTTTGTGTACAAGTCAGGGACAGGAAGATTGCAGTCTTGTCATAGATCAGGGAAACAGAATAGGTAGGCAGTTATTCTAGATAAACTGTGAAAAAGAGAAATCATGGTACCACGTAAAAATAAGAAGGGTTACGTAACATTTTAACAGTTAGAGCAATATGGGAAATAAGTGCACAAAAAGATCCCAAGATCCGCCGTTAACTGAAGATGCAAAATATATGCAATTACAGCATGCCGACAATGTTAGGTACTATACAAAATGGGTTAATAAATATGAATTTGATGGCAAATTAGAAAAATCCTCACTTATTAAACTTGTCAAACAGCTTAAAACCAACACAAAAGGTCAGGTAAAAAAGCAATGTCAATTAGGCATTCCTCAGGCACACAGGTGGATTGAGGAAGCAAACCGTAGGGAACAAAAGAGTAATAATTCAAAAGCAATGTTTCTAGATAAAGAGGACAATAATTTGGTAATAGCATCAGCCCTTCTGCCCCCTCCACTTCCCTTACCAGAATATGAAGTGAGTGGACAAGCTGGTCCACCTACGCTATACCCGGCTGTCCCCTCGAAGCCAAGACCGTTTGTCAGAGATCCCATCGAGACTAGGTCTCGAACATGTAACTTAAGAGGGGATATTGAGTTATATCAAATTAACAAAAATTCACGAGCTATGAGTGAAGAAGAGATATGTCCACTCATAGAAGTACCAAATCCTCAGGCAGGACAGGAAGGGCAGGACCCAACTCTCCTGGTATATAGACTATGGACACCGGAAGACATCCGGAAAGCCACAGAGGGAATTCCCCATCCAAAAGTTAATTTTAGAAAATTCTTAGAAGACTTACAGGGCATGAGGTTAAGTTATCACTTAAATGGAGAAGAAGTAGAAAAAGTAGTTAGACAAATCGTAGGTCCAGATTGGCACATGATCAGTGGCAACTGGAATCCCCGTGACGCAGAACACAAACCACTCCCACATAGCAACGCAGAGCTGGATAACAGAGTAAAAGGTCTTACAGACCGAATCTCTGAGAAATGGAAGCCTAGGGCAGACTGGACTTGCATTAATCAATGCATCCAACAAGAAGGTGAAACTGTTGACAGATATTATGCTAGATTATTAGAGTGTTTTAATAACCATTGTGGAATGCAGGTACCTGAAGATCAAACACATGATTCCTCGTATGAGCAGCAGCTAAAGAATGCATTTTTAAAAGGCAGTATTTTGTCTATAAGCAGCTTTATTACAAAGCACATGGTAGACCATCGTACAAGTAGATTACAGTCACTACTTGAATATGCTACACATGCCAAAAGGCATTTTAACAGTAAAAAGAAAAAGAAAACCCAAGTATTTTCTGTAGAAAATGGAGCAGACGTTTATGTAGTACAGTCCGGGAAAAAGGGCAAGAAAAATGCCCAGGTAAACAAACAATCTGATAAGCGATCAGAGGAGTTTGAAGAGAGAAAGAAAAGGGGTGAATGCTTTAAGTGCGGAAAAAAGGGACATTTAGCAAGGGATTGCAAGCAAAACAAGAAGGTAGCCATGGAAGATAAGGAGGGTGAGGACTGACTATATGATAGTCAAGAATCACTAGAAGGGAATAACCAAGAAAAGACAAATGCAAGTGTGATAGAGGGAGTAGAGAATGTGACAGAAGAAATAGAGGAAGTGCAGGAAATCGCAGATAGTGAAGAAAGTGAAATTTTAGACTTAGCATTATTGAGCCTAGAGCTCTACTTAGTAGATACGAAACTGAAAGTTACACTTCTGGTGGAGGGGAGGGAAGTTAAATTTCTGTCTGACTCAGGGGCATCACGGACCCTGATACATCCTTCCAAACTACCAGAAAATTCAGAATCACTTGATTACATATTAGTGAAAGCAGCTAATGGACAGCTGTATCAGGAGCCACTCTCCCATAACATAGCAATAACTGACCCTGTTTCAGGGATGACCCAGAAAAGCAAAATTGTTGTTTCTGCAAAATGCCCAGTAAACCTTTTGGGCAGAGATCTTATGCAGATATTTGGCATAGCAGTAGTTCCAACTATGCAGGGTATGGAAGCACAGCAACAAATGGATACTTTTGTAGTGCGACTGGAGGGTAAAATATTTTTTTGGTACAGCCAGGACCTGGTCACGACTGGTCCAGGGCCAGTAACTGAAGAGCTGATGAACGTAGACATCAGTAAGTCCCCTTCCCTTGACACTGATAAACAGCATTTGTTGCACTGTACTCTGTATTATTGTAGCACACCAGGACCTGATAAGGAATATGAGCAATAATTGTTTAGAAACCATGCAAACAGATTAGTATTACATAATCTGTACTGGGACACAGAAGGGAACAGTGTAGTTAGCTGTTCATTGCCACAGGAATTCTTTGCACTTTATAAATCTAATCGATTACCACATGTTAGTTTGACTAAGGACAAGAATGTGAAATGGGCAGACCTAGGAGAAAAAGTCACAAGGTGGGAAAAACAGACGGAGATAGAACTGTCAGAACAGGGAGTACAGAAGCAGAAGTTAAATTGGATAACACAGACACACCCAACTGTACACTTGCAGTCAAGCAAGGAAAGCTGATTAGCACTCTTACTAGAAGAGGAAGAGAATGCCTTACGCTGCCTTATGACTCTCTGGTCAACAGGGAAATCAGATGTAGGACTCATTCGTACAGCAGGACCAGTTACTATCACGCCAAAATCAGCATTTAGACCACAAAAGAGACAGTATCCCTTAAGGAAAGATGCAGAAGTAGGAATCAAACCTATAATAGCAGCTTTACTTAAGGAAGGAGTGCTGGTAGAATCTCCCGATTCACCATGTAACACACTCTTATTTCCTGTCAGGAAAGCAAACGGAGAATGGTGTATGGTTCAAGATTTACAAGCTGTAAATGATGCAGTAATACCTAGAGCACCTACGGTGCCAGATCCACACACCCTATTGAACGATTTAAAGCCTCAACAAAAGTATTTTTCTGTGATAGATATTAGCAATGCGTTCTTTTCGATACCGATACACCCTGACAGCCAACATTGGTTTGCATTCACATTTCAGGGGAAAAGGTATACATACACACGATTACCACAGGGATATTGTGAAAGTCCAACAATAGTCTCACAAGAAATGGCAAGCAACTTGGCGGGATTTACCTCACCGAGAGGCAGTCAGATTTTACTTTATGTAGACGACATCCTGCTGGCAGCCCCCACCCAGCAAGAAGGCAGAGAAGATACCATAGCATTATTTGTTTGTTAATTTAACTGTTGAGGCTGCCCACTAATGTGTGCTAGCCTGTGTAACTGATTTATTACTGTTTCCCGCATTTCTGTGTGCTTTCTATCTCAAAAACAAAAAAAACAAAAAAAATCCTTGTTTTCTCGCCTCTCCTCGACTAGTTTAGACCAGTATACAGGCTTTGCTGTATTCTGGGCTGTGGTGTAGTTCCTGTGGTGTCCATTGCCTTACTTGGATAGAAGGAAGTTTCTTTGCTCACCAGTGGGAGTGGGGAGCCTTGAGCAGCCTATCTGTCCCTGAAGGAGTGACCTCAGCACAAGAGCTTGTAGTAATTGGTTGTTTTGGACCATTTCTAGCTCTTTTGAAGTTCCCTGTTTAAAATCCACCTCTGAGCATTTTATTCTGGCTATACTACTCAGCAACAGCTCCTCGTGGTCCTGCAGAGTGGTCCTAGCAGCAGAGAACTGAGAAAAGCAACTACTTTCCTGATTTAAGTATTTTTTGCTGTTTTTTACCTGAAATACCTTCTCTTGCTTACCTTGAACAAGCTTAAACTGTTTTTTTAACTGCTTGTTGCATTATATATTATCTGCACTTAAAGTTTCATTTAGTCAAAAATTGGTCGAAAGTTGTTTGTTTGTTAATTTAACTGTTGAGGCTGCCCACTAAAGTGTGCTAGCCTGTGTAACTGATTTATTACTGTTTCCTGCATTTCTGTGCGCTTTCTATCTCAAAAACAAACAAAACTAAAAAAATCCTTGTTTTCCCGCCTCTCCTCGACTAGTTTAGACCAGTATACAGGCTTTGCTGTATTCTGGGCTGTGGTGTAGTTCCTGTGGTGTCCATTGTCTTACTTGGATAGAAGGAAGTTTCTTTGCTCACCAGTGGGAGTGGGGAGCCTTGAGCAGCCTATCTGTCCCTGAAGGAGTGACCTCAGCACAAGAACTTGTAGTAATTGGTTGTTTTGTACCATTTCTAGCTCTTTTGAAGTTCCCTGTTTAAAATCCGCGTTTGCATGGCTTTATGTGGTTGTGCGCATAGCACAGCGCCGGTTAAACAAGGTTAAACTTTTTCTGGCTCAGCCAAGTCTGCTCTTCAAATTTTCCCTTAAGAAAGCTCTACTCTTATAATAATCTAGTCTAATCGCTTTATTATAAGCCTAGCACTTGTTCTCAAAACCTCTCTTCTAAGTAAGCACTTGCTAACTAAAGTAAGCACTACATCCACCTACCTTCCCTGTGAGTACCCACTTCCCTTAAAGGCACAGCACTCCCTTATAATATTCTAGCATGTCGAGTGGTAGATTGCTGGCATCCTCTCCGGTTCAGCTGGTTAATCTGGGAACAAACTTCTCCTCCTCCTCCCAACAAACACAAATACATGTGAGAGATGCAACTATATAGCCAAACTGGAGGCTGAACTCTCTCAACTCAGAACTGGCAAGACCAGACAGGAGGAGAAGGTAACCACACACACACCAAACCCAGTCCCACATAGACCTACCACAACTGCAAACCAAACACATAAAAACACAAAGACATACTCGGAGGCTCTAACAAAAAACTTACCAAAACAACAGAGGCTCCCAAAGCAGACACCCAAAAATCCACCACCTCAAAACATAACACATGCATCACATACTTCAATAAATCAGTGTGTCAAATAATCACAGCCCTTAAGGCCAAACACCATGCCTGATACACTAGTAATAGGTGACTCTATAGTCAGACACACTGACGTTCCGCTTACCAGGCTGAACAAGGAGAGGGTAACGGTGAGCTGCTTATCGGGAACTAGGATCCGCCACATAACACACGCACTCGGGTCACTCCAAAGCAAGTACAAATATGACTCCGTCATTGTCCATGCCGGCGTGAATGACCTGAGACATACCTCCCTGGATTACATGAAAAGAGACATAGAGGAGCTCTCTGATTATGTAGCCCAGGCTGGTATGACCCTGAGCAGCATCTTGCCCTCACCAAGAATGATGCCACAATACAAAGACAAGATGACCAGCTTTAATAATTGGCTCAAATACTGGTGTCATTCTAGGGGGATCCAATATCTGTCTGCTTGGGATGACATGCTGGACAAGCCACACTGCTTCGCAAGGGACGGCTTGCATCTGTCATCACTGGGCTTCCGGATATTGGCTAAGGCTCATGCCTCCCCCATAGTGCCTTTTTTAGGCAAGGCTCAAAAGACAAACCCACCTCCTTAGAAAACAAAAATGGACAAAAATTAAGGGTAATGCTGCTCAATGCCAGAAGTCTAAATCTCAAGATGCAGGCTCTCAAAGCACTCCTCAGTATGGAGGACATCGATGTCTGTGCAGTAACTGAAACCTGGTTCAAGGCTCCTGAGATCACCCCAGCTCTACCAGGCTATACCTCGTATCATGCTTTTCAGCCCCAAAACTCGGGCCAAACCAAAAAGGGAGGGGGGGTGTCCATATTAATCAAGGACACCCACACCTCCAGGTTAGTGGCAACACATGAAGCATCAGAGACCATCCAGGTGCAACTAACCGTAGGCAAAACTGCTATACAACTGGTAGCATGTTACAGACCACCTTCCCAATCTCAGGAACCCCACTCAGCCTTCCTGAAGACATTGGAGGATATGAATGTCTCACCAAACACCATCATATTGGGAGACTTCAACTACCCTAACATAGAATGGGTGCATTTTTCTAGCCCAAACACCCTAGCCCAAAAGTTCCTGGAATTCATAAATTCAAATGCAATGGAACAGCTAGTCACCTCTCCCACAAGGGGAGATAATATACTAGACCTGATCATCACAAACATGGGGACAAAGTGCTCCACACTGGAAGTATACCCTTCACTAGTGAGATCTGACCACAAACTAATCACCCTGGATATAAATATCCCACCTCCACCCCCAACACGAAAGACTACAGTGAAAAACTTCTCAAAAGCCGACTTTACACTTCTTAAAACTGAGATGGTATCCTTTAAGCCCACTGGGACAGTGGAAACCACATCCCACAATGCAGAATCCTTCACAAATGCTTTCTACAGACATCTCCAAGAATGCATGGATCATGCAATCCCAAATAAAACCAAGACCCTCTCCACCAAGGGCAGGCGTCATGTCTGGTGGACCCCAGCCATAAACAAATTGTATAACAAAAGAAGGAAGCTACTGCACGACAGAGCAAAATCCCATAAAGAGAAGGCATCTCTGATCAGCACTAGTAGAAAGCTACGTTCTCTCATAAAAACATCCAAGGCCAACTTTGAGAGAAAAATTGCTATGGACACTAAAGATAACCACAAGGCCTTCTTCAGCTATGTTAGAAACCTGGGCAGAAACCCTCAGATATGTTCAGAGTTAGTTCACAATGACAAAAAATACACTGAACCCACAGATATTGCCAACATTCTGGCAGACAGGTTCAGTGCAAATTTCTCCCCTCCCTCACCCCCAAAAGAAGAAATACTTATCCCAGCTGAATGTAACCTCCCTGTCATCTCAGATGTCCAGGTGAGAACCGCCCTCAGGAAAGCTAAAAACACAGCATCAATGGGACCTGACGGTATCCCAGGTTGCGTGCTACGTGAACTCAAAGAGGAGCTAAACCCGCACATAAAAATGCTATTTAACCTTAGCCTTACTACAGGATATGTACCTGAAAACTGGCGTACAGCAACAGTAGTCCCACTCCACAAAGGAGGCACCTCTACTGACCCTGGTAACTACTGCCCCATAAGCTTAACCAGCCTGGTCTGCAAAGCTATGGAAAGAATCATTATGGAACTAATAAACAGAGACATTGGGGACTTACAGACACTTGATCCCACCCAGTTCGGCTTTGTAAAAGGAAGATCCTGCCTTTTAAACCTGGTTGACTTTTTCGAAACAGTCACTAGAGCCATTGACGAGGGCAAAGCAGTCCATACAGCCTATCTGGACTTGGCTAAAGCTTTCGACACAATACCCTACTCTGGAATCATAGACAAGCTCAACAGCTTAAATGTAAATCCATATGTCACAAGATGGGTGGCAAACTGGCTAAAGGATAGAACCCATAAAGTCAAAATCGCTGGAGCCATGTCAGACTCAAAACTAGTGACAAGTGGTGTCCCACAGGGCTCTGTCCTGGGACCCCTCTTGTTCGGCATTTATTTCTCAGATGTGAAAGAAAACATGGGAGGGTTGTGGCTGACAAAGTTTGCAGATGACTGCAAACTAGGCGCCATAGTCGATACACCAGCTGACACACACATCCTACAGAAAGTCCTCACTGAAACGAACAACTGGTGCCGGAGTCATGGCCTTAAACTAAATGCCAAAAAATGTATAGTCATCCCCTTTGGGAAAAACAAAGTGCCCACAAATTATCACATAGGCGGTAACCCACTGAGTACTTAAAAAGTAATCAGAGACCTGGGGACCCAAGTCGATAGTGACCTCTCATTTGACACCCATGTTGCCAAAGTGGTTATAAAGACTTTCTACCTTGCCCACCTTATCATGAAGGGATTCACATCCAGATCAAAGGAGGTCATTGTGCCTCTGTACTCCTCCCTTATCAGGCCCATGATTGAGTACAATGCCCCATTTGGTATGTACCTCACCCGACACTTGCAACAGCTAGAGAGACCCCAAAAGTACCTCACCAAGAGGATCAAGGGTCTCCAACATATGTCATATTCTGCCAGACTAAAGAAACTCCAACTCTATTCAGTAGCATACCGCCTACTCAGAGGTGATCTGTGCCTGACATACAAGGCCATGTCCAATCAGGAATTGATGGACATGCTCCACTTCAAAAAATCCAAATCCATCAGAATCATGAGAGCTAAAGATTTGAACCTCAGCACAAATATGAATAGGACATGCTGGAGGGACAGATTCATAACTCAGAGGCTTCCCATACTCTGGAACAGAATCCCAGTTCATGTTAGGCAGAGCCCCTCACTGACTCTCTTCAAGAGAAATTTTGATGAGTGGATGGGAGATCGTAGGTTTACCCCAGGGGTCATCTCTGTGTCACTACTAGACAGAGGCACAATAAACTAATTCTATTATGTAAGGGGGTCTTCACTGTGTCACTACTAGACAGAGGCACAGTATTCTAAATCTATTCTGTACACTTTTGTACCTTTACATGGGGTGGTGAAAGCCACATCACTATGGCTAGGCTTATAAATGCCCCAGGGCAGATAGCCTAGTACCAAACTATGAAACTATAAAGTAAACAAGAACAAATTGCAGCTTTGGAAGAAGCAGGTTAAATACCATGGATATGTAATATCCAAAGAAGGCAGAACATTAGATGAAGATAGAAAAATAGCAATTTTACAAGCACCCACACCGACTACCAAGAAGGAAATGATGACCTTCCTGGGTACGACTAATTTCTGTCAGAGTTGGATTCCAAACTATGCCTTGGAGCCTGCTCCACTGACCAACTTGATATACAAGAAGCCTATGGCAGCACAAGATTTATTGCAATGGACACCAGAAGCAGAATCAGCTTTCTTCAAACTAAAACAATTGATAGCATCCTCATTAGTTTTAGGATTACCAAACTATCATAAATGCTTTTTC
Source organism: Protopterus annectens (assembly GCF_019279795.1). Lineage (NCBI taxonomy): Eukaryota > Metazoa > Chordata > Ceratodontiformes > Protopteridae > Protopterus > Protopterus annectens. Next base: position 1,862,747,706 of record NC_056737.1, read on the forward strand.
TAAACTGTAGATTGTAAGCAAGGTTATATGACATCAGTGTTAACACAGCAACATGGGGACAAACAATGCCCCATAGCTAACTATTCATCACAGCTGGACCCAGTGGTGCGATCCCTTCCCCACTGTGTACAAGCAGTATTCGCAGCTGCAATGGCAGTACAGGCTTCAGCCTCAGTAGTGTTCTTCCACCCTCTCACATTGAGAATGCCTCATGCAGCCGCGATTATTTTACTGCAAGAAAAAGTAGCATATCTTTCTCCTGTTAGACATCTTTCCTGTATGACTATACTGTTGAGCCAACCTCATATGACAATTGAATGATGTACAACTTTGAATCCATCTACCTTACTCCCAACCCCTGCGGACGGTACATCACACAGCTGCCTGCAGGAAATTGAGCAAAAGACACTGCCTAGAAAAGATCTAATGGACGTTCCCTTGGATGATGCTGAGGTCACATATTACGTGGGTGGCTCATGCAGAAGGGGTCCTACATGGCAGAACCTAGTAGGGTATGCAGTAGTTTCTGATACTGAGATTTTAGAAGTAAAGTCTTTACCTCACAACTTATCTGCACTAGCAGCAGAATTGATTGCCTTGACACAGGCATGTACCTTGGCAAAGGGTAAATGTGTAAACATTTTTACTGATAGCCAGTATGCTTTTTCTACTGTACATGTTTTTGCACAACAGTGGAAGAATAGAGGAATAATAGCATCTACTGGCAAACCGATTAATCATGCGCAGTTTATTTTAGATTTGTTAGAATCTATTCAGTTACCTCAGAAAGTAGCTATTTGTAAATGCGTAGCTCATACCAAGCAACAGGATTGGATTTCAAAAGGTAATGCAAGGGCTGATACAGCTGTGAAGCAGGCAGCTTCATCTTCAGAAGTATTTCTTTTGAGTGAGGAATTACAACTTTCTGAGATTTTAGATTTACAAATGTTGAAAACAATGCAGACACTTACTACGAAAATAGAAAAACAGAAATGGATAAAACGAGGAGCTATTCTTGAGAAAGGGCTGTACATCTCTAAAGAAGGAAAACCGATTTTACCGTCTAACTTGTTTAGATATGCAGCTTTGTTGAGCCATGAGCAGTGCCATGTCTCAACAGAGGGGATGGTACAGTTAGTGAATCGAGTGTTCACAACATATGGATTTATAAACTACACTAAAAATGTTTGTGCGGCATGTCATGTTTGTAATAAGCATCATGCACAAGGGGCATTGAAGCCTAAGCAAGGGAGTTTCCCTACACCACCGTACCCGTTTCATACTATCTGTATGGATTTCATAGAACTGAATAAATGCAAAAATAAGAAGTATTGTCTTGTCATTATAGATATGTTTTCCAAATGGGTGGAAGCTTTTCCGACTAAAAATCCAGATGCAGCTACTGTTGCAAAAATTCTTGTTAGGGAAATTATTCCTAGATTTGGCATACCGGAAAAGATCTACAGTGACAATGGCACAAACTTTGTAAATCAAACTGTACAACAGTTGAGCCGATATTTCAGAATTTCTTTGAAAAACCATTGTGCATATCATCCACAATCTGCAGGACTAGTAGAGAGGCATAATGGGGTTTTGAAAAGTAAACTTACGAAGTTAATTAGTGAGACACAAAAAAATTGGGTGTACTGCCTGTCTCTGGCACTGTTAAGCATGAGAACTGTTCCAAATGCAAAGGGGTTAACTCCTTTTGAAAAATTATTTGGGAGGGCATATTATATACCTCAGTGGAAACCTTTCATGCCTGCAGACCAGGAGGCCGACAGTTCACTCGCAGAATATATGAGATGACTTCTAAGTAATAAACAACTTTTGCGGTTAAATTCTGTTTCAGATAAAGAACAAACCAGACCATCAGAAGCAGCAGTAATCCCAGGCACGTGGGTCTGGGTGAAGACCATTAAGAAAAAGAATTGGACGTCACCGAAGTGGGAAGGGCCATACCAAGTGCTACTGTCAACACTCACTGCAGTCAAGATCACAGAGCGAGCATCCTGGATTCATCTGACGCTGTAAACTGGTTAAAAACTTTGAACTGGACAAAAAACTTGTTACTGTTACACAACAAGAACAAAATGACCAGATATGGAGCAAATAGGAATGCAGAACAACCTCAGAAGTATTGCATGATCATTCTATTAACTATACTGATAACAATAATCTTTTTGCTGTGGCCTTTCCTTTTTCCAGCCACATGAGCTGAACTGAATAAACGTGATGCGTTACTCATAGACTGGCATCCAAACTTTAACACTTACCAAGCGATCAAACATGTGTATGCTGAGACTTTTAATGTTTCAAATTGTTGGGTTTGTACAGCTATACCAACAGCATATGGGGGATTATTAATGACTGCTGTCCCCCTAGGGGTCAATGAGACCTGGGAAAATTTGATTTTTGATACTACGACTGTAAAATCACAAGACAAAATAGCATTGTACCTGCCTGTTACACAAAAGGGAATTGTGTGCTTTTACAAAAATGATACTGTTCAGGTGGGTTGGAGCAATTGTAATGTGACTGTTCATTACAAATGTTATACCAAAGCTAATAATGCAGGTTCTATTTGTGATACAAACTATGACTCATTTCTTGAATCAATGCACAAAACAGTTAATGAAGTACAACATAATCCTGTTCTTTTTAAGCAACTATCTATCATTGATAGAAAAATGTTTCATGCAGGGCAAGTATATATTAATACTAAAGTAGAAAATTGTTATTTTGTGAGTGGGAAAAAAGCCTACAAATGGTTACCTGAGAACTGGTCCGGCAGTTGTTTTTTGGGTTAACTGGTTCCGGTCATACGACACACTGCAGTTTTGCCTCAGGGAAGAATTCGAAATGTCAGAGAAGTCACCAAGAAGCCTGGAAATCCAATCAAGAAACCTGAGAATCCAGTGGGATGAATCGAAGCAGGCTGGAGAAACCATAACTCCGTAAAAAAACAAAGATAAACTGACACACATGGACTTGAGTGACACTATTATATCGTGGGCAGGTATAGCTCCTGCATATGGTGCAGTAAAATCGATTTGGGAGCTGAGAAAACTGTCCAAACTTCTCGAAGTAATGAGCAATGCAACTTTTTCTGCTCTCGAATTAGTAACTGATGAACTGAATGCTATGGGAACTGTGGTGCTTCAAAACTGCATGGCTCTTGACTTCACCCTAGCGGCGAAAGGCGGTACTTGCACTTTAATAAAAGAGGAGTGCTGTTCGTATATTCCTGATAACCAGCATGAGATAGACGACCACCTTGAGGTAATTCAGCAAGTGTCGGCCATGACCAAACCAAGCCCAAACCCACTGACGGATTTATTCCAGAATTTGTTTGGGGGGTGGGATACCATCCTAATGAACATCCTGATTGCCATTTGTGTGGGATTACCCTTATTAGGAGTGTGTGTTTGTTGTGGTATTCCCTGCATGAAAAGATTAATTAAAGATTTTATAGACATGTCAGTTTCTGAGACTTTGTATCAAAGTACAGAATTTGAAGAACTGTTGAAAAATGAAAAACTTTCATAAGTTTAAACTGAATGACTCTCTTAACTGCAAATCCTGAACAGAAGAGGTTAGGAGAAGAAGCAAACTGTTTATGCTTTTGAAAATAGAATAAAAAGTATTAACAGGAGGGAAATGTTAGAAAAATATGTATTAATGTATGTGTTTAGTGCTTATTAGAAGCAAAAAGGGTTAACACATTTCATTCTATTTTATGTACGGCTTAGTTTTGTATGAAACTACGAGATGCTTTCTGAAACTGCAAGATGCTCTCTGACCTAGTTTTGCTAGCACAGCAAAATTCATGTTTATGCCTTTTGGAAATTTACTGAGAAGCAGGTGATTATCTGCTAGGTCAGGAAAATAATGAATAGAACAATACTATTTTCTATAACGTTATTGAACTTGAACAATCAGCTCTGTTTGTGTTATGAGAACATGCACAGCTGCGGAAAAAGATAGATACAGTTGAACAAAGACTGCTTGAAGAAATAAACTATAATCTGTACTTACTTTGTGCTCGAATTAGCCATAGTATTGAATGGTAACATCACATAGTGAGAAGTTATATCTAACCGGTGGTCTCCAAGGCCACGTTATTTTTCTTAGGAAGTTTTTTCATAAACTTGATAGTGTCAGCAGAAAATCATGGACAAACAGCTGCTATGAAATAATATTTGTTACGTCAGCTTAGTAGGCAATGTCTTGTAAGAAATGTATAAGAATGGCTTCACTTCCTGATTCTAGTTAGACAAACACTGTATTAGCACATTTTTGTCTTCTTGCTGCAAGAATTAAAGTGCCTTAACCTGAACCTGCCATGTATTGATCTTTTTGAATTTGTTTTTTCCTTTGACACTTTGTTATTAAAATTCTTATTTAATTTCTACTTTTGTTTGTTTTTATTACGCTGCTTTTTGCTGCTCATTGTTGTGGCGGTCAAAGTCTTCTTTTTGGATTTTACTTTGCTGTGGATTTGTTTGACCTTTGCCTGCAGGTGTTCCTGTTTCTCTTTTGGCTGAATTAGTAGTGCACACTACCACTCATACTGATCCTGAAGACATCGCCAACCTGCTAGTAGACAGATTTGGTGCAAACCTCATCCCCCTGTCCCTATCAGACATACTCCAAAGCATACCTGTCACCAGTCCTCTACCTAGTATCTCCAAAGAGCAGGTCATAACTGCACTCTCCATGACAAAAATCATAGTTTCTATGGGACCAGATGACATCCCAGACTGCCTACTTAATGGTCTAAAACAGGATCTAGTGGATCCACTTGGCAGTCTCGTAAACCACAATCTGCACACTGGTTTTGTCTCAGCACAGTGGAAAACAGCAACAGTAATTCCCTTGCACAAAGGGAGTCCATCAACCAACCCTGGAAACTATAGACCCATAAGCCTAACCAGCCTTATCTGCAAGGCCATGGAAAGAATCATCATGGACGTCATCAACAAAGACATAGGTGACCTTCAAACCCTTGACCTGACTGTTAAGGGTAGATCATGCTTATTAAATTTGGTGGACTTCTTTGAAAATGTCAACAAAGTCCTGGCTGAAGGCAAAACAGTACATACAGCCTATCTTGACGTAGCCAATACTTTTGACACAGTTCCCCACTCAGGCATCATCGAGAAACTCACCCAGCTGGGAATTAATCCATATGTCACTAGATGGGTAGCCAACTGGTTCACTGACAGAATGCATACAGTCAAAATTGGGGATTCCACCTCTACCAGCAGACCAGTTACCATTGGTGTACCACAAAGATCTGTGCTAGTCCCCCTACTGTTTGGAATGTATTTCTCAGAAGTCCAGGTAAAAATAGATGGCCTGTGGCTTACCAAGTTTGCAGATGACTGCAAGCTGGGTGCAATCATTGAGTCCACCAACAATATTGCCATACTATAGAAAGGGCTTACACGGACAAATGATTGGTGCCAAAGCCATAGACTTAAACTAAATGCATAAAAATGTATCACCCTTTCATCAAAGGGGAAGTCCCTGCAAATTACAATATTAACAGTACCCCCCTTAGCTCAAACCCTGTGGTGAGAGATTTAGGAACACAGGTTGATAGCAACATTAACTTCAATCACCATGTGTCCACAGTGGTAAGGAAGGTCTTCTGTGTTGCACATCTGATAAGTAAAGGCATCACATCCAGAGCTAAGGATGTCATAACTCCTCTGTGCTCATCCCTCATCAGACCACTAATAGAGTTCAAAGTTCCCTTCTGTATGTACTTCACCAGATACCTGCAACAACTGGAGAGACCTCAGAGGTTTCTCACCAAGAAAATTCAGGGCCATCAACACATGATCTACATGGACAGACTGAAGGCCCTATCACTGTACTGTGTATCTTATAGCCTGCTGAGAAGTGACATAGCTGGCATACAAAGCAGTCTCAGACCCTTCTCTAATGGTAATGCTGCACATTCCAAGTCAAATGTGACAAGATTCACTCACTCTAGGAATCTTTACCCAGTCTGTGACATTAACAGGACATACTGAAGAGACAGGCATTTCTCCCAGAGACCGCAACTCCTCTGGAACAAACTCCCAGTTCGAGTAAAACAAAGCTCCTCAATGACCCTATGTAAGTGTAACTTAGGCAACTGGATAGGAGACCTTTAATTTAACCAGGGGGTGTCACCTATGTCCATCTTGGATAAGAGCAATTGGTGCTGATCATAGGCTCATAGACCATACAACTTGGTCAATTAGGGGACAAGGGTATAACAAAGCTAGGCTTATGAAGGCCCTATGGCCAATAGCCTAGTAACCTCCTATGAACATATGAACCTAATTGAAACAAATTCTTCTTTATCATGGAATAATGATTACTGCTTATTAAGATGATAATTCTCCCTAAAATATTGTTTGTCTTACATCTTTAGTACTATCTCCACCAAAAAAATATTGTTGAAGAAGATAAATAATATTCTACTTACATTTTTTTGGAATCTAATAAACCAAGAGTTTTCTTTGGCACAGAAAAGGTTGGCATAATGGTGGAATAGGATCCCCTGATATTCAATTGCATGCTACATCAACAATTGTAAAAGTTATACCATTGGGGATAAATTCATCTTATGATTCATAATGGAAACAAATACATCAAGACATATTATTGGTAAATAATAAGTATATCACAACCAGTCATAAACAAATGGTCCCTAATAGATATATCTGGTTATTAAAAGATTTTTGTGTAAATGGAATTACACCCAAATTCCCTATTTAAATAACATAATTTCCTCTTTCCAAAAGTTCACATATTCTAACTGTTGTATTAAAGACTTAATATTTTCTATGTTTTCAATTGCATACACAAATGACTGCTTCAAAACTCATAACTTAAAAAAAAATGCTAGTATTGAAACAATAAAGTAACTTAATTATTCTTAAATGTTACTGATATATATATCTATATCTATACAGCTGAAAATTTACAGTCCAAATACAGTCAAGATTCTGAGAACTGGTTAATTTTACAAATATTTAGAGACTACATGAACACATAGATAAATAAGACATTTAACCTAGATAAGAAATCATTCCCTGAATTATTGGAATTCTTAATAAATATCAGTAATAATGCATTGAGAAATAACTCAGATTTGTCACAAATTTATAAAATTCTTAAGTTAGATTACACATATTTAGACAATTCTTATTGGAACTATTCCTCAAAAATTAATAATGAAGACAGCTGAAGAATACAAAGAAATAATATTAAAATCTACAGATAAAACTGTCCTCCGGATTCACTAACCTTCCATGCAGGACTAGCTTAGTCCTGCATGGAAGTGACCGTTTAGGAGCAGGACGACAGTGCGCCATGCATAGTAATGAAGGCAAGTTGGCCAAGCTCCTAGGCTTACAAGGAGCGTTTGAGTGCAGGGGGCGTATCTGAAAGCAGAGCTCTCAGAATATACATGACGGTGCAATGAAGGACTGCAGAAAGGTAGTAAACGATGAGCGAGACCACCCATAGATGTACTCATACCCCCAGCAACATCCTCCCACATGAATAAGTGCAATAGTGAATAAAAAAAATAAAAAAGATATGTATTGTTAATGAAACGGACGAGATTTAACCGTAGGTTCGGGGGTTTGCCCATCACTTAGCCATTGTTAATGTAGCTTAAATAGCAAAAGGAAGATAAAAAGCAAGATATGTGCAAATGAAGCAGTACAGCAATACTGTAGTGGGCAGAACGTTCGCCTCACGAGCAGTCAATCCCAGTTCGAGTCCCACTGCAGTACATTCCATTTCCATGTCAAATCACTGTTATGATCATTATATTTAGTTGTATAACCAAATAAATAACATATATCTGTGAACTGGAGTTGTAAGCTGTGTAATTAATGATAACCCCATACACTTGCCAAATTCACCACCTCCCCAAGAACCAGTAGACTATTACTGTCTAAAATATAGCAGTAGTAAGGATAAATAAGAACTAGTAAGCAGGTGCAAGTCTGAGTAAGCAACATTGAGGCTAACCATATGTAAGAGGATGCCACCGGTAGTTAACAGTGCTTACCATAACACAAACCCACTGACAACTGCGTAAAAGTGATTCAATCACTCCATATCCAAAGGGCCTCATTCTGGCCAGCAACAATTAAACAGTTTATGCAAGGCTCAAACCCAGGAGCCTGAACACCACAGCCAATGTGATATGGCACTAAGCCACCACTGATATACATAACCCTCATGTTTCCACAAACATAGCATCTAGCAATACCATTCAACATTACATTACATGTAGCTATACATGTAGATGTATGTGTATGTGTGTGTTTATATATCTATAACTAAATAGATATATACCTCTCCCTCTCTGCATTACACACACACACACACATATATATATATATATATATATATATATATATATATATATATATATATACATATTGGATCTGTACAGATCCCCGACGGCACTTTCTGCCGAAGCAGAAATCACCAAATATACTTAACCGAAAGTGCTATTCACCAAAGCAGCACTTTTGGATGAGTATGCTCGTTGTGCCGGTCGCACTACGGTGTGGTTAAGGGAAAATTCCCTTTTCCCCACTGTAGTGTGACCTCGGAGTGAGAATATAAAAGTAGAGGGGTGGGAGGCACAGCCCCCCACACAGGGGGTGCAGGGGGGCTTGCCCCCTGCATAAAATAAGATTTATTGTTTTGTTTTTTTTCTAAAGCACTTTAACGAAAGTGCTTTTTCGGTGAAAGTGCTTTTGTTAAAGTGCGTTCACTTATTGTAGATTCGGACTATTGAACTTTCATTTGATAGTCCTAGATCCATTTATATATATATATATATATATATATATATATATATATATATATGGGTCTACTACTAATGCCCGACACAACGATTCCCCGACAGAAAACTCACCGACGCCAGATGACCGACAACACACAAACCCGACACAAACCCGACAACGCAAAACACCGAACATCATTACACCGACACACGGAACGTAAACAACACGCGACACTACATAGCATACACACTAGCCCTGACCCAAACCCTAACCCTAAGGTCCGACACTATCGCACACTTCACCTACCTGCACCCTAACCCTAACTCACTTAACCCACCCCTAGCCCAAGCTCCGACACTAACGCACACATCACCTACCTGCACCCTAACCTAACTCACTTAACCTGTCCTAAACTACAGTCCCTCACTAGCACACACTTACCTTACCCGAACCATACCTCCGACACGAACACACACTCACCTTTCCCACAGCCTAACCCGACATCCCACAATCTCGAGCACTTACCTGACCGCTCCTAACTCCGTCACCATCGCACACTTACCGCGTCGCGATCGCACATTCCCTTGTTGGTCTTTCCG
>NC_056737.1:1862762117-1862779617 GCF_019279795.1 Protopterus annectens
CATGTATGTCCAGAAACATACATATACCCATGTGTAGACGTATATATGTGCACATATATATGAATTCACATATATCTAAACACATATAGATAAATTCCTATATGCAAATGTCTACATCTGTACAAACACACACACAAAAAGATATGTATGGAAAGACATGTCCCCTGTATCACTACCACAGTGATGTGTGCTATGTGTGAGGCAGCAGCACACATAGCAATACACCTAGATATCTACAGCTGGCAGTGTGTGCACCATGGATGTTTATGTCACATGTTAGTCCCATCCTAGCACTACACTGCCCCCACCTGTGAAGTATGCAATGGGAATATGGGGAAGTATGGCAGATACACACGTGGAGTTGGTCAGGATTGGTAGATATAGAGGACAGTCTACAGAGGTGGTATTTGACACATGTAGTGGGTAAACACCATGGATGGTGTGTGTAGTCCATGGTGTGGATGCCCCATGGTCCCCAATATGGGCACAATGGGAACAATGCTCCCACTAACTGGCACTCACAACAGCAGTCCACGTCCTGAAGATGCCAGGTCTGGCAGCTGAGCAGGAGGAGCATGTTGGCCGTGTGAATTTGTACTGGATGCCTCAGACTGATGTAACACATCCCTCATGTGTCTGTGGAGCCTGGTATGGAACAGACCCAAGACCTGAGCTCACGGGACAAGAATATGTTGGTGTGTGCCCTGGCGGGGGCAACATCCCCTGGGTGATTCCACCCGATGGTATTGCTTTAACAGTACACGAGGAGGCCCCAGGTTGGCACACACATGTGATGTGACCATGTATCCTGGTCAGATGGGTGTGGAGAGGTGGATCACCTGGCCAATGGAACATATACATGTTATTGTGTCACTGTCATAGTACATATGTTGGTAGTAATAGTCTACACAATCCTGGTACATGTCCAACAGCATGCATAGTTCCCCCCAATACCACAGACTGTCAGATGTGCAGCAATCTCAGAGCAACCATACCACTGGCATATATGTAACCATGGTGGCCCTGACAATGGCATGCAAGTGAATAGTCTGTAACAGGCCAGCAATGTTAGTGCCCACACAGGGGACATGGCTACAATCACATAGCAGAAGGTGTGGTACAATACACAATCTGTCCAAACAGTAGTTAAGCTGTAGCCATACCTAATGAGTTGTGTGTATAGTCTGTTGAAGCTGATATGGTGGTGGGGTGACAGAGATGTGTATTATGAACTGTGGTAACCTTGCCATATGAGATGCTCAGGCCTGTTTCCATCCTCATGTTTTTCAGGTTAAATGGCACACATCAGGTTACCTGTGTATTCAGCGGAGGAGAATGAGGTCATTATCAACCACCTGGTTCAGCACTACCAGGTCCTCTTTGGCAGGACAGCACATGACCAACAGGAGCAGACTGCCCTGTGGAATGATCTTGTCCACAGGGTCAATGATGTTGACCTGCATAACCGCAGTTATGAGCAGGTCCAGAATCATTGCAGCGATGTGCTTCGCAATGCCCGTCGGCATGCTGCTGCAGTCCAGGGGGATCACATTGCCATGGGGGGGCATGCCATCCATCCCCCCGACACGTGTGGAGGAGCTTCTGGCCAACCTCGTGGCACCTGCCCTTCCAGAACACCATCAACCACTGGACCCCTTCGTGGAGGTGGGTGTCACCAACACACCAGCTGATGAGCATGCAGGTAAGGACACAGGGCACATCAGTAGTCCACTATTGTGTAAATATCCACAGTGGTACAAGTAGATTATGCATATCTGATATGTCATACAAATATTGTGTTGCTGCATTGTAGTGATAAACAGAAGTCAAGATGTGACAGTATTGTGGGATTTTATGGTTGATGTATGGTAGTACTTCACCCAGCCTGTAGCAGTGCCACAGGTGTGACCACTGACATTGCATCTCTCACCCACGTATGTAGGTCCCTCTGGGGTAACAGCAAGACAGCAGCCTAAAGCTGGTGAGTATGCCTTATGTAGATACATGCTAACACACCCGACATGCAATGGTGATGTTATATTCCATGCACACATCTAACACATCCACCCTGAATGCATGCTGTACATGTGCATGTATTGTTACTGTGAAATGCATGGTCTCACAGGGGCGAACATAATGAGGTATTGAAAGGGTATGTCACGCACCTGCATGACAACTAACATCCTGTCATTGCAGAATGTGTCCACAGGGAGTAACATACTGTTGGTAGACATGGCCTACAGTAGCGACATGTTCTAAGCAACACCCATATACAGTACAATACCAGTGTACATACCTGTAGGGCAATGCCAACTGCTGCTGAGATACACTATGGCATATGGCATTACAGTAGTCCACATTATCAGCTGAGTCTAAGCTGCAACATGTGGTGTTCAGTGTATGGGACACTGCAAGCTGGCACATATGTGTACCTGTCATGGAAGTGTACCTGGTTTGTCTGGCCCATGTTGTATAAACAGAATGTTATCATCAGATGTGACAGTCCCGACCTCATGTGGCAGGGCCAGGTAATGGACAGCAGGTTGACCCTGCACCTACATTGATAGCATGCTACAGGTACTCCCTGGTGTCAGTGACATCTGTCCATACAGGGCATGTGTGTAAGGCATGGTATGTCCTTTGTGGATCACATTTGATGGGACCACAGTTGTTGCAGGCATCCAGTGGGAAACATACTGAAGGTGCACTGTCTACAATTATGTGTCTATCATACTGATGGCCAGGGTGCCATGCCCTATGTAGGCCACTGCATTCACACCATAGTTACTATCAGTCGTCAATATGCAGTGTACTACACACATATTGGCTGTTGCGTCGGCATGTGTATGTGTGTGTATGAGACATGGGTTGAGAGTATGCTCTAGGTAATACTGGGGTTGCTAACGGTGATTGTCTGACCTTGATGTCACATGTATGGGTATGGATATGCACCCCAGCCTCTTGGCTAGTTCACATCTGTTATCCCTGTACAGTGGATATTGAGATATATACTAGGGCCACCATATATGAAATTTGCAAAACCCACTCCACATTGGGCCCAGGTGTCACACACACCTAAACACAGGATACAAGTTCATAGGTTCATAGGTAGGTACTAGGCTATCAGCCCTGGGGCCTATACAAGCCCAACCAAAAAGGTACCCTGGCTTTTGCCACCCAAGAAAATTATTTTCCTGTGCCACTGTCGAGCAGAGCCACAGAGGTGATCCCTGGGGTGAATTTCCTATTTCCCATCCAATCATCAAGATTTTTCTTGAAGAGTGCTAATGAGGAGCTTTGTTTGATATAGATAGGTAGTTTATTCCAGAGTATGGGAAGTCTCTGGGACAGGAATCTATCCCTCTGGCATGTTCTGTTTATTGTGGTGACAAGGTATAGATCCCTAGAGTGTGTAGCTCGGAGGGATTGGGATTTCTTTAAGTGGAGCATGTCCAACAGCTCTGGGTTTGACATAGCTTTGTATGTTAGGCAGAGATCACCTCTGAGTAGGTGATATGCGACAGAGTAAAGCTGGAGTTTTTTGAGAAAGTCTGCGTAGGGCATCTGTTTGAGGCTAGTAATCCTCTTTGTGAGGTATTTCTGTGGCCTTTCCAGTTGTTGTAGATGTCTTGTGAGGTACATACCAAAAGGGGCATTGTACACTATAATGGGTCTAATGAGTGATGAGTAGAGGGGAACAATGACCTCTTTTTTTCTGGATGAGAAACCTTTTGTGATGAGGTGTGCCATGTAGAAGGATTTCCTGACTACTGTGGCAATGTGATTATCAAAGGAGAGACTACTGTCCACCTGTGTCCCAAGATCGCTTATCACACTTTCACTGTTAAGTATACTACCACCCATGTTGTAGTTCATGGGTAAAGAGTTTTTACCGAAGGGGATGACAATGCACTTTTTGGCATTGAGCTTGAGGCCATGGCTTTGACACCAGACATCTGTCTCAGTGAGGCCCTTTTGTAGGATGTCCACATTGTTAGGAGTTTCGATTATGGCTCCTAGTTTGCAGTCATCTGCGAACTTCATTAGCCAAAGACCTTCTGTGTTAGCCTGTACTTCAGAGACGTAGATACCAAACAGGAGAGGACCCAGGATTGAACCCTGTGGTACTCTGAAGTCGGATTTGGAGTCTGCTACTTTCACAATGTGGGTTCTGTCAGTGAGCCAGTTGGCAACCCATCTTGTGACTTAGGGATTTATACCTAGTTTAGTGAGTTTATCTATAATTCCAGAGTGGGGGATGGTGTCGAAAGCCTTGGTAAGATCTAGATAGGCTGTGTGAACCACCTTACCCTTGTCTATGGCTTTGGTGACTGCTTCAAAGAAGTCTATCAGGTTTAGGAGACATGATCTGCCTTTTACAAATGTGAACTGGGTGGGGTCCAGAGTTTGGAGATTACCAATGTCTTTGTTTATAAGTTCCATGATGATACGATCCATGGCCTTGCAGACCAGGCTCGTCTGGCTAATGGTGCGGCAGTTCCCGGGGTCCATGGTGGCTCCCACCTTGTGGAGTGGGATAACCATCGCTGTGTGCCATTCAGCAGGCACAAAGCCTGAGGTGAGGCTATGATTGAACATGGTACTTAGGTAGGGTGCCAGTTCATTCTGTAGTTCATGTAGAATGCAGCCTGGGATGTTGTCTGGTCCCATGGATGCTGTGTTCTTGGCTTTGGAGAGTGTGGTTTTTACCTGTGCAGCCGTGATTACAGGAACTTTGCATTCTTCCGGTATAGAGATGGTCTCTTTATGGGGTGAGAGGGGGGTAAAGTTAGCACTGAACCTATCTGCAGGATGTTGGCAATATCAGTTGGGTCGGTATATTTAGTGCCATTGTGCTGTAACTCAGAGCAGATCTGAGTGTTGCCATAGAGATTCTTGACATAGCTATAGAATGCTTTGTGGTTGTCTTTAGAATCAGTGGCAATTTTGTTTTTGTAACTAGCTTTGGAGGATTTTATCAGGGATCGCAGCTTCTTACTAAGGCTGACCAGGGATCTCCTCCACTCATGGGATTTTATTCTCTTTTGCAACAGTTTCTTTCTTCTGTTGTACAGTTTGTTTATGGCAGGGACCACCAGATTGGCTTCCTTTTTCTGGAGGATAGCGTCTTGGTTCTGTTTGGGATAGCACGATCCATGCACTCATGTAAGTGCTTATAAAGCATAATTGTGTAGGATTCAGTAGTCATAACTGTATTGTCCATCTGCATGGGTATCATGAAGTTCACCACTTCTGTCTTAAGAAGCATGAAGTTGGCTTTGGAGAATTTTTTTTACCATGGTTTCCCTAATGGGGGGTGGGGGCAGGATGTGGATATCTAGGGTAATTAGCTTATGGTCGGATTGGACCAATGAAGCATTGTCTTCAGGAGTGGAATACTGGTCACTCATGTTTGTAATGAGTAGATCTAGGATATTGTTGCCCCTGGTGGGGGTGTGGATATGTTCATCCAGGGCATTGGAGTTTATGAATTCCAGAAAGTGTTGAGTGAAGGAGTTGGTACATGAGTAGTTTTCCCAGTTAATGTTAGGGTAGTTGAAATCACCCATTAGTAGGGTGTTTGGTTAAACCCTAATATTTTCCAGTACATCAAGAAAAGAGGAGTGGGAATCCTGGGGCATGGTGGGTGATCTGTAGCAAGCTACAATTTGGATTGCAGTTTTGCCCAGAGTTAGTTGCACTTGGATAACCTTGGCTGCATTATGCTGAGCAACTAACCTGGAGGTGTGGATATCCTTAATGAATATGGACACACCTCTGCCTTTGGTGTTCCGGTCCAGGTCACATGGCCGAAAAGTGTGGTATGAGTTATAGCCTGGTAGTGCAGGGGTGCTCTCTGGAGCCTTGAACCAGGTCTCAGTCACAGCACAGATATCGATGTTCTCCATTTTAAGGAGTGCCTTGAGTGAGTGCATTTTGAGATTTAGACTTCTAGCACTGAGTAGCATCACCCTCAGTTTTTGCTTGCCTGTTCCTGTTACGGTGGTGAATTTGTTATTTGAACCTTGCCTAAAAAAGGCACTATAGGAGCCGCAAGAACCTTAGCCAGTATCTGGAATCCTAGGGGTGACAGGTGCAGGCCATCTCTGGCAAAGCATCATGGTCTGTCGACCATGTCATCCCAGGCAGACAGATACTGGATCCCTTTAGAATGGCACCAGAAGCTTAGCCAATTGTTGAAGTCAATCATTTTGTCCTTGTACTGCGGCATCATTCTGAGTGATGGCAGAATGCTACTCAGGGCTAGGGTCATACCTGCCTGGGCTACAAGATCAGAGAGCTCTTCCATGTCTTATTTCATGTAGTCCAGGGAGGTACATCTCAGGTCGTTCACTCCAACATGGACAATGACAGAGTCATATTTGTACTTGTTATGGAGTGACCTGAGTGCATGAGTTATGTGGTGGATCCTGGGAGGTCTCTGTTGCTTGAGCAGATTATTATTGAGAGCCTCCGCGAATGTTTTTGTGTTTCTATGTGTGAATTTTGGGGGTGTAAATTTATTGAGACTATGTGATGAGTGTGGTGTGGTGCAAGTGTTTACCTTCTCCTCTTGACTATCAAGTTCAGTCTTGATTGGAGAGAGCTTTACCTCCAGTTTAGCTAGATAAATTACAAACACACACAGACACCTGTCCTGTCCAGGAGTAGAACCCCTATCTATCTAGTTTATTGCACTACAGCACTATGCAGTTATAATATGCGCCACGGTGATTACTGCAGTACTCCTTCCCCAAAGGTGTATATCACATTGGCTGACATCAGCAGGATTGCCAGCGTAGGGTATTTGACATGTACTGAGTGTGACTAGCCTAAAATGCATTGCTCCCTAAACAGACAGCGGAACACACACAAAACATCCACAACTGACATGTGTGGGTATAGAACCCCTACCAGAGATCTATAACACAATACAGCATGGAGATGTTATAGGATGCACCACAGGGGTTACTGGAAGGCTCCTTCCCCAAAGGTGTATAACACATTGGCTGACATCAGCAGGTTACCAAAGTACAGCATTTGAAATGTACTGAGTAATGCATAGCTTCCTACACAGATACACAGACACTGAAACACACACAAAACATCCAGAACTGCCATGGGGGGAGGTATAGAACCCTACCAGAGTTCGGAATCACACTACAGCAGTATGCAGTTATGGCACGCGCTATGGAGATTACTGGGTTACAACCTCCCAGAGGTGTGTTTCAGGGTGGATGACATCAGCAGCATTACCAGGGTAGAGCATTTAAATTGTAGGGAGTGTGACTACCCTAAAAAGCTTTGCCTTCTACACAGAGTCAGATAAACACACACACACAGTTGCTAAGGCTGGGGTAGAACTCCTAATTAATTCATTTATCACACTACATCACTACACAGTTACTGCACGCACCATGGAGATTATTGCCCTATCCCTTCCCTAAAGGTGTATTTCACAGGTGATGACATCTGCACATTTGCCAAAGTGGACCATTGGAGGTTGTAGTGTCTGTGAATGGACTCAAAAGCATTGCTCCCTACACTGACAAAGGAATATACACACACATCCACACTTGCCACGTCTGGGAATAGAACTCCTACCTAACTAATTTATCATAGTACAGCATTATACAGTTATGGGATGCACTACAGAGATTAGTGGGCTGCAAGCTTCCCAGAGGTGTACTTCAAGGTGGATGACATTAGCAGCCTTACCAAGGTAGACAGACACTGAAACACACACAAAACATCCAGAACTGCCATGGGGGAGGTATAGAACCCTACCAGATTTCGGAATCACACTACAGCAGTATGCAGTTATGGCATGCGCTATGGAGATTACTGGGTTACAACCTCCCAGAGGTGTGTTTCAGGGTGGATGACATCAGCAGCATTACCAAGGTAGAGCATTTAAATTGTAAGGGGTGTGTCTACCCTAAAAAGCATTACCTTCTACACAGAGTCAGACAGACACACACACAGCTGCCAAGGCTGGGGTTAGAACTCCTAATTAACTAGTTGATCATACTACAGCAAAACACAGTTATGGCACACGCCACAGAGATTATTGGCTTATTCTTTCCCCAAAGGTGTATTTCGCTGTTGATGACATTGACACACTTGCCAAAGTGGACCATTGGAGGTTGTAGTGTCTGTGAATGGACTCAAAAGCATTGCTTCCTACACTGACAAAGGAACACACACACGCACAAATATCCACACTTGCCATGTCTGGGAATAGAACTCCTATCTAACTAGTTTATCACACTACAGCAGTACACAGTCAAAGGCTGCACTACAGAAATTAGTGGACTACAAGCTTCCCAGAGGTGTATTTCAAGGTGGATGACATTAGTGGCCTTACCAAGGTAGAGCATTTAAATTGTAGGGGGTGTGCCTACCCTAAAACGCATTGCCTTCTACACAGACAGAGTCAGACAGACACACACAAACACACACACACAGTTGCCAAGGCTGGGGTTAGAATTCCTACTTAATTAGTTTATCACACTACAGCATTACACAGTTACAGCATGGGCCACAGAGATTACTGGCCTAGCCCTTCCCCAAAGGTGTATTTCACAGTTGATGACATCGGCACACTTGCCAAAGTGGGCCTTTGGAGGTTGTAGTGTCTGTGAATGGACTCAAAAGCATTACTCTCTACACTGACAAAGGAACACACACACACACACACACACACACACACACACACACACACACACACACACACACACACACACACACACACAGACACACATACATCCACACTTTCCATGTCTGGGAATAGTACTCCTACCTAACTAGTTTATCACACTACAGTGGTACGCAATTACAGGATACGCTACAGAGATTACTGGGCTGCAGCTTCCCAGAGGTGTATTACTAGGTGGATAACATTGGCAGTCTTGCCAAGGTTGAGTATGTGAATTGCAGGGAGTGTGACTAGCCTTAAAAGCATCTCTATACAGGCAGACAGACACACACACACACACACACACACACACACACACACACACACACACACACACACACACACACACACACACACACACAGTTGCCATGTCTGGGAATTGAATACTTACCTAACTAGTTTATCACACTACAGCAGTACAACATTATGGTATGGGCTATGTAGATTACTGGGCTACAATTCTCCCAAGGGTGTATTTCACAGTGGATGACCTCAGCAGGCTTGTCATAGTAGGGCTATGGGGAGGGCAGTGTGTGTGTGCATGGGCCATTACACATTCATCTAGAGGTTGACACACCACATGCGGGCACACACAGGGTCATATTCCACAGGTACGTGTATTCAGCTGCTAGATGACTACTTCCTTGTACAGCCATGTTTCACAGCTGACACATACACCAATAGTCTGTAATGCTGACAGATACTGGTGGCTAGTATCTGCAGTGAGTGACATCTGAACCTCATGTGTTTGGGGCCCTTTGGCTGTGTGCTGGGTGAGACAGGCATGGATGGCTCCTTGTCACGGTCACCCTCTGCCACACATCTCTGTATGTCTACCTTTGGCTTATTATAGTGTGCTGTCCTTACATATATGTCTGTATTCCTAGCCACTGTGTGTGCAAGGCATGCATGGTGCATACTGACGAGTGTCTGCACTAACAACTACAACTGCCAGATATGTCTGGTCCACTGGTGTTTGCAGACATGGCCTTCATGCGTTTAAGTGTGTGAGCATGCCCAGTATGACCTTTCAGTATGTTGTTGACTGACATTGCATTCATTTCTCTGTGTGTGAGCATGCCCAGTATGGCCTTCTGTATTTAATATGTGGATCAAGTCCAGGTAGTTTGTACTGCAGTGCTGACTTTGGTGTTGTACGCCGACAGGTAGCATGCTGTTTCTGCAGGGTATCCATCAAGCATTTGGCAGTGACTGTTCTTACATGTCTGCATAGGATAGGGTGGGCCCAGCCAACTATGTCTACATTTCTACACAGGATGGGGGGGGGGCACACCTGACTGTTATTACAGTACTACATAGGGGGCACAAGTCTATTTCTACATTTCTACACAGGGTTAAGGGGGCACACCTGACTGTTATTACATTACTATGTAGGATGTGGGGGGCACACGTGACAGTTGTATACATTTGCTATGACTGTACTGGTATGTCAGGCATTCCATTTCATTCTGTATTGCTAACTATCATGCCGACTAGAGGCATACCAGTGTACTACAGATCGTGGCTTTGGTTGCCCTACATATTATTGTCTGACTTCCTACCCTTCAGAACTGACATCCCACTGCCGGCCCTGCTGTGGTCTGTCTGTGTAGGCCTGGGGGGGAGGTTAACCATAGCCATCATTCAGGGGCCATGGCACAGGCTCTGCTTGGGTTTGTCTACACCTGTCCTGCTGGCTGAGATTGTTGTTGGGAATGTGAACCGTCCTGACTGGCATGTGTGGGTCATATGGATACACATGTCGCTCAGCACATTTCCTGCAGTGGGTTTTGTCACACTGTGTAGTACTGGCTACTATGGTGACTCCAGTATGTGTTACAGATGTCATGGTGCCACTATGGGTGTCTACTGTCTGCTGCCATAACATTCAGCCACCCAATTCCCTTGCATGCTCACATACATACCATAGCTACAGGTAATGACACATTCTACTCCATTTGGCAATTGGTAGGTTGATTGACCTAACTTAAGGGTGTGCCAGACTTGCAGATGGTGCTGGAGGGCTGCCTATGATGGATGCACATAGTACACTCCCTATACATGGCTGAGCACAGGCAGTATCATGTTTGGCATCCCTTTTACTGTATGTGTGAGTCAGAGAGAGGTGTCATTCCCTGGGTCCCTACTGTGTCAGTGCATGTGCTATGCATTGCCTTTTTGCTGCAGCCATGGCATGCTGGGCATGCCTCCATCTGCCTACTGGGGCAAGCTCAAGTTGTTCCTCCTCTGGGTCACTCTGTGCCTGTGCAGGCCCTGGCATTGGTGGGGGGCTGTGTGGCCCTGTCCCATGCTGTTCCTACTGCAGCTGTTTCTGCAGGATCATATTGTATAGCATAGCACATACCATAACAATTTGGGTACATGTGGCTGGTAAATACTGCAGGGCTCCACTGGATGTATCCAGACACTGGAACCTTGACCTGAGCATCCCAAACACATGCTCTATTATATGTCTGGCCTGTGCGTGTGCCTCATTATAGCGTTCTTGTTCAGGTGTGTGTGCATTTCTGATGGGTGTCATCAGTCACGGCTCCAGTGTGTACCCAGCATCCCCCACTAGGTGACCGTAGGCGATGTCCCCATTGGCAAATCTCTGGTACAGCTGTGACAGATGCCATATTTGGGAATCATTATAGCTACCAGGGCAGCCAGCACATGCATTCATTATAATGCCCTGGGCATCACATACAACCTGGAAGTTGATGGAGGGCATGCCCCTGTGGTTGATGTAGGCCCTATCCGACTCACTGGGTGGTGCTTTGATGCGTATGTGCATGCAGTCTACAGCACTCACTACCCCAGGGTATTCTATTTGGTGGAAGAGACTCATATTGCTGGTCAAAACCTTACGGGTGTTGAGGAAATATACGTGCTCACTGGCAAGTGCTGACATGGCATCCAGGAACAGGTGGAATACTCTGGATGCTGATGCCTGTGAGATTCCCATGATATCCCCAGTTGTGCTTTGGGAGGTACCTGTGGCTAGTATACCTAAGGCCTACACATACCTTGGTATCCACTGGGATGGGTTCCCCTCGGTCAGTTTGGTGTGTCAGGTGTGGCCGGCACAGCTCAATATGTTGCTGTAGGAGGCCTCTGTCCACCCTATAGTGCTCCACTATTTCCAGCTCATGTAGCCCCTGGTAGGTTACCCTGGATCTGTACACTCTTCTCTGTTTCCTCACTGTGGGTTGTTTGGTAGCATTCACATCCTCACCACCCTTGGCCTCTTGCACATGTTGTTCTATGTTGCTGTTGCAGCTCTTCTCATTTTGTAAAGTTGTTTGTTAAGATTTCCCAGCTTGTATACACCAGTGGTGTATAGTGTGGGAAAAACCAGAGGAGAAGGTGTTTGCTTAGTTTATAGTAGTGTTCTGGGCTTGGCTGGTCTGCTGCCTGTGTAATTGGCTGATTCTGATACATTTCACCTGCCAGCTAAGATAGTTCTTGATTAACTTCCTACTGCTG
Source organism: Protopterus annectens (assembly GCF_019279795.1). Classification (NCBI taxonomy): domain Eukaryota; kingdom Metazoa; phylum Chordata; order Ceratodontiformes; family Protopteridae; genus Protopterus; species Protopterus annectens. The sequence goes on from NC_056737.1 coordinate 1,862,774,305, forward strand.
CTTTCCCTTTCCATTGCCTTCCTGTTTAAGTCCGTGTGCACACCATGCAAACAGAGTGCTAACATGTGCACACTGCTTCAATTTCCTGGTTTAACTTCTTTTCTCTTCTTGTAAGACCTGCTGCATGGTGCGCACACCCACTTAGGGTTTGTAAAGAGTGCTATGCAGGTTTAGGCACACACCCTAACTTAGCTGTGCTAAGCTAGGGGCAAACCTGAGCCACAGGGCTCCACTCCGCTTTCAGTATGCCTAACACACACTCCCATAATGTCATCTAACCCCTAGGCTTGCACCATGCTATTCCTACCCTTATACTGTTGGGACCTGCCTCACATGCTGGGGAAAACTGGGATTCACTATACTTCCCCTCATTTCCATAGGATTGCCTGCTAATGCATAGCTACATGTCTCACACTGAGCCTCCCCCCTTAGCAACCATTACTCAAAGGCCATGTTGTCTTCTGCCTGCCATTGACTTGCATGGCAGAATACTGATTTTAGTTAGAATGCTTAATTTAGGTTCACTTTGTTATTTTCCCCCCGATCCTGTTTGCGCGCCACTGCTCTACGCTTAAACAGCCAAGATCGGCTACAAAATATTAAAAGTTGATTTTTGTATTTATTTTTATGTTGGCAATGCCAATGGCCTTATACTTGGCCATTGGCATACTTACTACATGATATGCAGCCTTTATTTGGTGTTGTCATAGCTCCGTTTTGGATTTTGCAGAAATGTACTTGGTTACTAACCAAGTACATTTATGCAGTTAGCACTAGTCTTGCACGGACTGTTGCAAGCTTCTTGGATTGCAAAATCACCTCATTTGCATAGATTTCTCCTGCAAATGGGTTGATTTGCATACAAGGGCTTAGTGCAGGGCTCATGCATGCCCCTGCAGGCTGTTCCTGGATCGCATGGCAGACATATTGCCTGCTTGTGCTCCTGCACCGATCTTGCACTCCGTGCAAGTGTTTGAGAATCTGGGGGCACATCTTTATTATATTTGAACATTTTCACTTGGAAATTCTTACACAGAGCTTTTGTCACTCCTAAAAATATATAATTATGTATAAATAAAATATAATTAAAAGCTGGAGATGTGATTCTGAAGTAATATCTGATTGGATGCATATGCTATACAAATGTGAAGTCATTTTCCCTTTTGGAAAGAAATTAATAAATTAATTCAAGCTCTATAGTCAGATAGATGTATTATTTCTAAATGTTTAGTTTTAGCCTGTTCTTGCTGTTGCCAGAAAAGTAATTACTAAAAATTGGAAAGGTAAAGTTACCCCCTCTAGTGTTGAATTTATTAGTATGGTAAAAATGGTTTCTAGTAGTGAATTGCATACTATAAAGTTGAGAACTTCTGATATTACACATTCATATAAATCTTGGCTTAAACGTAGAGACTTGTTTGAGAAATATTAATTGTTGTTGATATGTATAACTTTGATGAATTGATCAGCTGTAGGCCTATGTAAATAGTCATTTGTTTTATAATTCATTTGTTTAACTATTGTTTTAAAACCAAATTAAAAAAAAAAAATGAAAAAAAGAAAAATGTCATTAGTTTGTGTACTGTTGCATTGACTACATTTCCTTTTATGATTATGTGCTAATAATCTGCAAGAAGTGCCTGAAATTTCAAAATGTTGCCCAACTGGCAATGGACATGTTTTTTCCTCCAAGTTCTTAGTCAGATGTGAAAGGTTAAAATAGACCAGTAATCATTCATGGAGGATTTAAAACCTAAGGATAATAACAAGATTACTTTTGAGCCAACAATTACTGTTTATATATCATAGCTTCAGCTTCATGTCCTCGAAGTCCTTAATCTACCACTTACGTTTTATATCTTCAAATACTGCTAACCTTTAAAAAACATGTTTATTCTTTGTCCTGTAGTCAAAGTCTAACCTATGTACTGATAAAATGTATTGTGCTTTGAGTCTGTGTTTAAATTTGTTACTACATACTATTTATGTTACAACTGACTTATTTATGCTCCTATGTATTGTGATCATTGTATTATTGTATCTGCCCATATGGTCAAGGTTATGGATGAAAACAATCTGCAGACCAGTTTATTTACTTGGTTAGCAAATGAAAAATAAAATACACAAATAATGATAAACAGTATTAACTATGAGATCCATGTGGAACACAAAACACACTCCATATCTCCTGAAAAATCATATGCCATTCCTGAATACTCTTGACAATCTCCCCATAAGTAGGAATGTTGTTATCCTACGTGATTATAATAACCTGTAATTAACTGGAGACCTACACTACCAATGTAAAATGCACACAAAAGATTCTTAGAATTTATAAACAAGAACTCCCTGAAACAAATTGTAAATTAACCTATTAGGGAGCAGAATATACCCAACTTTGTAAATAACAAACTTATCTTCTGTATGTACTGTCCTTATGGTATTCCCTTCATGAGTCAAGTCAGACTACAAATTAATAATCTGCAGTATCAAAGCTTCCAAACTGATGTAAACAAATGTCACAGAGTTCAAGTACTTTAAACATGCAACCCCCCTCCTAGAATTATATGATAAAGTCTCTAAATTCGAGTATAATGCTATTACTTACACATTTGATAACACTTTAAGCAGTAAAGTTCTACTTACACCAGGATAAATGTATCATATTGAAATTTCCCCCCGCTGGCTTGGATTTGGTGGGATTTGAAAGCAAACTGCATAGTAGTTATCTAGAATTAATAAACTATGTAATAAAAGGAAGACACTCCTAAAACTATATAGCAAAACAAACAACTCCTCTAAGGAGAACATCAAACTCATTCTAGTCATAGAAGCCAAAGACAACTAGAAATCCTTTTTTAGTTATGTAAAAAAAAAGGAAACAACACCCAACATTGCTGCAAGTTTATTTATAATGTGTCCAACTACTCAGAGCAAGTGAATATCACTAACCTACATGCTAATATATTTAGTGTCAACTTCCCTTTATTCCAAATCCACTTAACATTCATATGATCATACCATCAATCATCACAAGTGAGTACATATGAAAGGTATTCTCCCAAATAAAGAATGCCTCATCCATTTGGACTAGCAACATGCCAGGTTGCCTAATTAATAGCACTAAGCAAGTAGTGACAGACTCACTCCTCAAGCTCTTCATCCTGAGCAAATTAACTAGCTTTGTCCCACAGGAGTTGAGCAAAGCTGTTGTAATGTCACTTCAAAGGGTGGCCCCACCTCATTCCCTAGGAATTAAAGTCCCACAGCCCAACAAGACTTTTATGAAAAACTGTTGAACATATCATTATGTACCTAATTAACTATGATATCAAAAATCTTATCGGATTCAATCCCGAGCAGTTTAGCTTTGTCATAGTTAGATCCATTCTAATGAATCTTGTAAACTTCTTCATGAGGGTTACAAATGCTGTTGATGGTGGACTAACTGTCCGCATGGTATACCTTGATGACTCCAAGGTATTCAGTGTCATACCACATGCAATATAATAAACAAAATGAATAAACTCCAAATTGACCCAAATGTTGTTATGAGGATAGTCAACTGACATAGAGATAGGACTTGCACTGTGAAAGTGCGAGGCAGGGGCATCCTCTGAAAACATGAAGGTGACAAGTGGAGTACCACAGGGATCAGTTTTGGAGCCTCTGCTGTTTTGTATCTACTTCTCTTAGCTCCAATTACTAAATGAGGATATCTAGTTAACAAAGTTTGCAGATGACTGTAAGCTAGGAGTAGTCATCAAAACCAGCTATAAAAGGCAATTCACTGGATCCACACCATAAGCTCCATACCTCCAGAGAAAATAAATGACCAAGGTACTTATGAACACACTTTATTCCAACCACATATAAAGTTAAGTGCTTTCATCTCACTCACCAAAATAGAGACTTCTTCACAACTAAATTATTCTTCCCATAAGCACCTCTTTTATAATGGATATCATTTGTACTCTGATTAATTAATTTCATAATTGATGGATTACAAATACAGCAGCAAAGTTGTCCACACCACTACATGAACTAACTGCTCAAGAACATTAAACATGTTTTGTTAAAAATATATGAATTGTGAAAAGCAATAAAAAATGCTATGTTACTTCAAGAGCTCTCTTTTTTTAACACAGGGGCCAAAGGAATGCACTCATTGATACCTGGTGGTGTATTAGAATTTAATTTTATATTCCAGAAAAGTTCTCTTAACTCGAAATTGAGCTCCCACCACCCTCTTCTTGCATTTGGTAAAACTTGTTCCAAAATCCCAAATTTGAATCTGGTAAAGTCCTGACACTGTGAGGAATGTCTGTACAATGAGTTGTTAACATTACCCCTTGATATTGCATACAGATGTTCATAGATTCTTATTTTGAGTTTTCTTTCTGTCGTACTTATGTAATAACTGCCACAAGTCTGACAGATTGAAATGTACACTATACCCTTAGTGTTGCAATTTCCTTTCATCAAGTTGACCTTATAACCATTTTCCTTTAATATTATATTGTTGGACTCTAATATTTAAGGGCATTGCCTGCACGTCCCACACTTGGTAGTTCCTTTGTTGAGTAAAGAAGTAATTTTAACAGGGTGTTCAAATATTGCTTTTAAGTTCCTCCCAATCTTATAAACAAAATTTGGCTCATTCCCAAGAATTTTAAGGACATCAGGATTACCATTAAAAATTGTCAATTTCTAGTTATAACTGATCGCAAAACAAAGGTGAGCTGCAGGATCAACTGAATTTTGTGTGGCTGACTGGAATGCGATGGTACTGTATTATGGTTGTGTCAGCTTTGGGAGTTATTTCCCAAATAACTGGTTATACACTTCAGCAAGTGCTAATGTCAGAGCTAGTCTGAAATGAGATTTGGTTAAAATATTCCTCTGTAATACCACAAAACCCAACAACTCCAAAAACAAATTTGGTGGGCTGTGAAAGCAAAAAACTGATGTAAACACGTACTCTGCTCTTGCAACAGTTTCACAAAATGATAACACCAGAAAACTAAAGAAAGGGAATATGCATTTAAACAATATATAATAACTATAACACAATGGACTGTGAGTATCTTATATTGTTAAATCCTTGCTCCATTATTTGCACTTATGTATCCTATGGCAAAGAATGTTACTTAACTGAAGATTCCAGGTCAATCCTAAAGATGAAAGTCATGTTGATCTTATGTGGTTACCAAGAAGTAATACATAGATTAGGATTTAAGAAAGGTTACCATTTGCAATGCTGGGACACACCACAGCTGAGTCCCAAAATAATGAGATGGCATGTCCAAAAAA
>NC_056737.1:1862784617-1862829617 GCF_019279795.1 Protopterus annectens
TTTGCTAGAATGTTCAAATTGAAAGTTGTATGCATATTCATACCCCACAACTGTTCCAATCTGTCCAGCATGTCCAGATAAATGACCCTTATCTCCAGCTTGGTACCTTGTTCCCCTGAAAATCCAGTGTGATGTTCCAAGAATTGTAGGCAGCTGTCAATCACATGTAACTGATATTCAAACATGTACATAGTCAGAGATTGTATATGGAAACAAACCTGTCATTCTAGCACCTCACCCAAAGTGTATGACAGCAATTCTCAACATATGTTGCATTAACACCTGTAACCTGTCACGCCTGTATGTAAGACACAGGTCACATATATAATAATCTATAAAGATACCAGTGTACAATATAAGGCCATTGTGTAGTTTAATAATACATGTAAGGGAAAGACCACTGCAGTGACTAAGAATGTTATGAAAACTACAAGGATATGTTAGTTGTTAATTGAACTCTCTCTCTCTCACCCCTACCATATGTGCATAATAACCCAATGACACTCCTAAACTGGTATGTGTACACTCCAACCTTTTGTTGTGACATATGTCCTAATAGTTTATAAATATTCACATTTGTTTCTATGCATGTGCCATGTGAAAATACACCCAAATTGGTGGCCTGTTGCCATCAATTAAACCTGTATGCTCCTGTAATGGCCACTGTTGTTCCATATATGCATGTGATCGGCCTGCTCTGCAACTGTGTTAATTCTGGTGTGTTGGGTTAATGGGAATACCTATGCATGCTGTTATAATTAATCCTGAATGGTGATGACTGTTACTAACCCATATCTGTCATAAACCTGTGACAACACAGATCGTATGGGAAGGCCGGTCCCAGCAGATGCACCTGTCCCACCTTAGCTGACCATGGCACTGGGCGCCAGCACATCTGGGGCCCAGCCTGGGACCCCCTTCTCCATCAGCCCTGTGCCACCATCGGGTGGAACTGCTGCAGGGGATGGGGCTCCCCCATCAACAGTCTGGGCCATGGTGCATAATGAGCTTGATCTGGAGTATCAAGAGTGGCTACACCAGCTTGAGGGCCGAGTGGCGCTATTAGAGGGTGAGCCTGCCCCTCCTACACAGCCCCCAGCACAGCCACCTTCGGGGCCGTGAAGGTGCAGTGGTGACTGCCCATGGGTGGAGATCTCTGTCCCACTGTTTCCAGTTGGGGGCTCATGGGCTTGCGACTTCCAAACCCCTCTCCCGGCCAAGGTGTTTACCCCCCCAAATGTGTCATATACCGGCCCTGTATGCATCTTGTGTGTCTTGTCTGTTAACCTCCCCAACCTACCTCCCAAAATATACCTACTTCCCCTCCCCAACATCCCACTCTCACCTGAAAAAAAGAAAAAAAAGGGCAATCTGTTCCCACAAAAAAATCTTGCCCCATACATAGCTGTCCATTTCGCACACGTGTCCACTGGACACATGTAATCTGGTCTAATTGGCATCACAATGAATATATGTTGTCCTCACCCCTCTCCCAGGGGTTTGAGGGTCCAAATGTACCTGAAAATATAGTGTATATGCACAGCTGCTGCTGTAGAAAAAATGGGCAGCTATGGACCTTTCCTATACCCTTCCTGCACATGCCTAGCTATTTTCCCTACTGTCCTTCCCTCTCTGTGCCCCGTTTTTCACCACTTTCCTATCAACCCCTTTTTATTTTCTTTTAATGGAATTAGCATGGAGGTAAGTGGCAGTAAGCACTTTTAAGCAGCTGTAAGTGGGTTTGCACGGAGGTAAGCACTGCTAAAGTCTGGTTACAGTTTCTTATAACAAAAAAAAACAACAAAATCAAAAAGGAGCACTATGGTAAAGTGAAGCAACAGCAAGACACAAAATGGATAAACCAAAGATAAAAATGTGCTCCACAACTATTTAGAACGTTGTGGAGCACGTTTTTAGCTACAGTTTCTTATACTCAGCTGCTGAATTGCTTAACCTGTGTGGGCATTGCCTAGCTCCACGCAAACCTGCGCAAAATTGCTTACAACTGCTTTAAAGTGCCTTAATCACTCTGTAGCCAATGTCCCTTGTTTTGCTCAGCAACAAAATAAACTGCCTCTCCAAGGCTCGAACCTAGGACCCTGCACTCCATACACAATGTGATTTACCACTAAACCATGGCAGATATAGATAACCTGAAGTTTTCACAAACATATCATGAAGCACAATCAGTCAACAATACAGGAAATGTATTATTATCACACCACATAACCTGTTAATGCAAGAAGTCTGGACAAAGTATGCCACACTGTGGGTACAAATAGGGATATATGTCAAATAATGCTCTGATACACTTAAAATGTTGCTAGTTACACAGTTATATGTATTAGAACTCATATGTAGAAGGAGATGAAGTCTGAAACACAAATGTGTTGCCATTAGTTACTGACTTCAATGGTGCAATCATCCATGACAATTGCCAAGTGAATGAGGAACAGGCCATAATATGAGCCGAACATGCATGGACATATGGACAGATATATATCTGTAAATGTAGACAGATAGACAGCTATATGTATATATATATATTAATGTATGACTCACAAATAATCATATAGCAACTGTATATAGATACATACATATGTTCATATGTATGTGTGAATATATATATATATATATATATATATATATATATATATATATATATATCTATAGATGTATATATATATATATATATATATATATATGCAGATGTATATATCTATAGATACACACACACACATATATATATATATATATATATATATATACACACACATATATATATATATATATATATATATATATATATATATATATACAGATATAGCCGTATGAGATATATATATATAGGTACATACACATATACACACACAAAAGGTATTAGTAGCCATACATATATAGAAGTAGTGTGGAAGTACCGGGTGCAAAGTATATCCCTCAGCCACAATCCTTTCAACTGGCACCTGTGAAATGTGTAGTGTGGCAACCATTCCCACAAAAGAGAATACTGACATTAAACACATTTCCACCCACAATTCAAAGGACATGATATGACACACAGGTATGCATACATAGATAACCTTTATTCCTGTACTATACAATAATGTCTGCCAGTATTGACATCACATAAGGTTTGAAATATGTAATCAGTCATGAATGCAAGACCCACACAAAACAGTAGATGCAAGCAATTTGTATATATACCATACTATGCTGTCCAGGCCAAGTCCTGTAATTAGTACAACAGTAGGAACAGGATTTGCCTTCAGGATACGTAACAATCAGCAATTACAGATGTAGTTCATCAGTCTCCAATTACACCCTATAGTCAAGCCCTAGGGGGAAAAAGTAGCACTTGTGTTAATGTCACAGTATCTTGTACATAACATTGCTTAACCTAACATCTCAATATCACACTGAATGACCCTCTTCTTAACAGTCATATCACTGAAAAGGTGCCATAGCCTAAGTTAATGGCATAGAACCTCCACCCCCATAAAAGGCTGTACAAGGGCAAAGAACATTGTGTACCCCACACACTTACCTCAGAAATGTACAAGGGCACATATGTGTTCTCCAGCTGTTGCCCCCATATATATGGACATGGCCAACAGTTGGTCTGGGAGTCCATGACATGACTGGGATGATAGCAGTATTGTTAGCAGTAAATAATGATAAGCCATTACCTATCAACCCTACCTGCATCACAGCAGGACAAAGACTGGCATATATGTGGAGGACAGAGGCAGGAGCATAAGGCCATATTTGCATTATTGCTGTTACACACCCTGGGAATTGCTGGTGTTACAGGATTTGTTGCAGCATACCCTTATGCAGGGATATGACATTGAAATACAAATGGATGTAGCCATGTACTGACTGCACTCAACAGACAGAATGCCACAGATATATTTGGGACAATACCTGTGTGGTGCACAGAGAAAACCTAACAGCCAATCCCCCTGGTATCATACTGATGATAGGCCTACAGTTGAGAGCTATGCAGACAGACAACATTCAATGAAAAAGTACCTTGTACACAGAAACCCTGTAAAAACAGCAAGATACATTGCACACAACAACACTACTCACGCTGTCTGTAGGTCTGGAACTTTACCCAAATGTGGATTTGGCCTGTGTCTGCAGGTTCTGCTGTAAGAGTTATTGGTACCTGCTGTCTGTAACACTGATGTCCACACACAGGAAGGATGTCATCCATACTGTAAAGGTGAAGGGACAATGCCCACAGAAGGCAGCAATTTATAGTGCAGGGTTGCCATGACAGTGGTTATCTGAAGTACTACACAACAAGCTGCATGTGGTGGAGACTTGACTGGTGCAGAGGTCACCACCTGATCATGTGCAATACCAACAAAAGCATGCTGCAATCTATTCAAACCAGCTCAATCACTCTACTGGAGAGACTGAGAAAGAGAGAAAGAGAGAGAGAGAAAAAACCTTCAAGAAAGTTCACAAAGCTTAGGGTTCTGTTACAGCGGAAACAGCATAACAGGTATATGAAACAGATGCACATTTACTGGCATGTAGTATATGGCATAGAATAATAGGATGTATACTGTGAAAGGATGTATATGTGCCATCAGTACTTGTTCCTGTAATGATGTTGTGCTCAACAACTGCACTGGACAGTAGTGTCAGTCCCTGTGGGCAGTGGGACATACCTGTCAAATGTGCAGACCAGCAGTGAATGGCAAAGATGTGACCCATGATATTTGTGTTCTGTAAATTACTGTGGCCAACGGCTGGTGGGGGTATTAATACTGCCATGATAAACACATGGGTGAGAGACCACACCACCTGCAGGACAGTCATGTTAAAGTGTAACATAGCATGACCTACTGCCATAGCAGTATAATATGCTTATCGAAAGTTTGTCACCATATATACCCCCTAATGTTAGTCTGTGTTCACATGTGACACCTGTCTGTGTTGCAGCAAGGCAGAACAGTTCAGCTGTGAAGTAAAGAGGGTACATGAGTGTGGTCCAGATGTTCATATGCACCCCACATACAGATATGTGTGATACATATTCACAGCTGTGCATGTGTACAGAACCTCGGACAGCTGTACATTTATATAGGTATATAAACAACACAAAATATCTACACATATATGGACATATGTATATATATATATATATATATATATATATATATATATATATATATATATATATACAGACAGCTATATCTGTGTGTGTATGTCGACATGTATATATATATATATACATATATATATATATATATATATATATATATATAAAACTATATATATATATATATATATATATAGACATTTCAATACATTTTTCCTGCCATGACATGTGTGAGAGAACATCACACATCAATACACAACATACCTACACACCAGTACATGGCTGCAAGATGGAGTGTGGAGTGAGGTGTGTAACCCATGTTGGGAACACATTGCAATTGTATGGGATGATGGGATATATATGTTGGTGAAGGGTATTAGGCACATATTGGTATGTAGGTCTGGTTGGGTGACAAACAAGACAGCATACAGGGCTGGTATATGACACATGTGGTGGTTAAACACTGTGGACGGGTAGTTACATTTGGAATGTGGAGGCCATTGAGCCCCCACATGGGAACAAAGAAAACATGGTGCCCACCCAAGGACAGTCACAACAGCATCTACATGGACATAAAGGTGCCTGAGCTGTGTACTGGGCAGGAGGGACATGCATGTTGAACCTTGTGTATGTGTACTGCCACATACCCCATGTCACTGTGGACCTCCCTATGCCCAATACCCGTGACCTACCTGAGTGACAAACACATGTCTGTGTGTGCTCCATGGGGGGACACCATCCCCTGAGGTGGTTCCATATGAAGGTAGTGATGGAACAATAGATAATGAGGTTCCATGGTGGGCCACTGATGTGATGTGGACTGGTAACATGCACATTATGTTGGAGTTGTGTTCCTGCAGACAAATATCCAGTACACATACTGGTGTGTAACTGTCATGGAACATATGTTCGCTGTAATAGTCCACACAATCCCAGAACATGTCCAACAGCATGCATAGATATCCCCAATACTACAGAATGGCAGATGTGTAGCAATCACATAGCAGGCCTACCACATCCATATGTGGAAACATAGTGGCAGTGACAATGGCATGCAGGTGAAATACCCTGTAACAGTCCTGCAACTCTAGTGTCCCCACAGGGAGCATGTCTATAACCACATAGCAGAAAGTGTTGTACAATACAATATATGACCCAATGGTACAAATACCGGACACATACCACTAACGTAGTGTGAACATTATGTTGGAGCTGATATGGTGGTGGGAGATTGATATGTGTATTGTATTATGGTAAACTTGACATATGTGTTGCTCAGACATATTTCCATCATTATGTCTTTTAGGGAGTATGGCACACCTGAGAAGCCCCATATACAGTGCTGCTGAAGAGGAGATCATCATCACCAGCATCATCCACAACTATCAGCTGCTCTTCTCATGGACAAGCATGGACCAGCAGGAGAGAACAGCCATGTGGACTGATGTGGTCCGCAGGGTGAATGAAGTGGGGTTGCACAGCCGAACTTATGAGCAGGTCTGACACCATTGTAGTGACCTGCACTGGCAAGTACGACGTTGTGCCGCTGCCATGTGGGGTGACCACCTTGCAATGCGGGGGGGCATACAATTCATTCCCCCTCACCAGAGTGGAGGAGCTGCTCATCAGCCTTGTAGCACCTGCCCACCCACAAGAGCTCCAGACCTATATGGTCATGGAGGTCGGTGCTACTCATACACCACACATTGAGCATGCAGGTAGGGTTACAGGGCATATCAGTAGACTACTGTAGTGTAAGCATCTGTACAGGTAGACCATGCATGTGTGAGATGTGGCATGTGTTGCTGTGTAGTATCGATAAGCAGTAATGCATAAACTGTAGTACTGTGGACTTCAGATGTTGTTGTACTGTAATATAGCAGCCACCTTGTAGCAATGCCACAACTGTGGCCACTGACATCAACTCTATCCCATGTCAATGTAGGTACCTCTGGAATACCAGCAAGGCAGCGGCTGGATGACGGTGAGTATGGTTTAAGGTTATGCTTGGCAATTCACTGTGCATGTCATAGCTAAGGTGTAGGCCATGTACACATCTAACACACCTACCCATAATGCATGCTGTACATGTACACTGATACAGTACACACTTCACTAATGGGATTACCAGCCTCAATCACATGCAATACACAGTCCATCTCAGACAACTTTGGCTACACTCCAGTGCACATTGCCCAGGCACAGCTGACATCTGCCCAACATACACAGCTATGTCATACACAGAGCAGTTGAACATGCTACATATAATGATATCCCACTCCCTCTGCTAACACACGCTCCAGGGTCCTAAACCTAATGAACACATTACACAGAACATACTGGAGGGATAGCGGCCTGTCCTGGGGAATCACCACACTCTGGAACAGACTACCCATACATGTCAGGCAATGCTACTCATTGGCCCTCTTGACAGAAATACTTGGCAATTGGATGGAGAATGGGGAATACACCTTGGGTAGCATGTGTGTGCCACAGCCTGACAGGGGTACAGGGGAATACCATTAGTGGGTGGTGCATGGCAGGGAACCCCTGTGGCTAGGCTTATGTAGGCCTCAGGACCAATAGACCAGTACTCACCTATGAACTTATGTGTACCACAGGCAACATCAGCCAGGGCCCAATCATGGTCAATAATAGTCTCTATACTCACCATAGGTACAGTACAATGTCTCTGTGGTTGGTCTAATGGTAATCTACCACTCATACATGCACCACTGATGATGACATGTAAATACACATCAAGCAGTCACTAAACGCATGGGTCCACACATGATCCAGGAGCACACAGAGGCTGTGAGCAGCAGTGGAAACACACCTGACACATAGAAACACATCCTGCAATGGTGTGTACATCCATGAGGTATGGTGCACAGTACATGCCAGGGTGCTGAACAGATGCACAGCAATGCTGTGGACATGGGTGCAGTGGGTTCCAGGGGGACGACCATCACCTAAAAACAGAAGCCATGCATCATAGCCATGTATAATGTTGGTAATGGGGATTGACTACAGTTGGACTGCATACTGTGCAGCTCCACATATCCTGCATGCTGACATGTGTGTAATTACAGGTATAAGTGTAATACTGTCCAGTTGAGCTCTTCATTTAGCCCAAAAGGAAACATAGTTTTAAATTTTAAAATATATACAGTTTCTTTCTGCACTAACCTAGTTTTAACATCAATATCACTGAACATAGAAACACAAACTTGTTCTAAAATAGTTCCTTTCAAGCCCTCATTACATTTATCATGTGCTTCTAGAAAATGTGCTGCAACTGGGCTGTCTTCTTTACCATTTTTGATGTCTCTTAAATGCTCCGAAAATCTTATTTTAAAAGCCCTCTTTGTTTCCCCGATGTAAAATTTGTTACAGGGGCATTGTAAAGCATAGATGACACCCTCAGAATTACAACTAAATATACCCGACTATCAAATTTAACAATATTAGTAAAGTTAAAATTAGATAGAATATGTATACAGACCTTACATGTCCCACAGAGAAAGGTCCCAACTTTAACAGGTTCCATATACATTTTTAATACAGGCATCTTAATCTTAGATCTTACAAGAAAATCTTTTATATTCTTGCCTTTGCGGTAAGAAAACTTCATGTTTACATCAAGCCATTGTTGAACATTTCTAAGAGAGCAAAAATAAAGCCAATATTGGCTAACAATATCAAGGAACTGTTTGGTAAAGCAACCATAAGTAGTAACAAAATAAATTTTCTCTTTAGTTGAACCTAAATTATCATGTTGTATTCTATTACACTTTTTCTGATGAATAGATCTTTCATATCTAGGTTTAACCCCTGTACACAATCTTGTAAAACTTTTTTCCAAAATATTTTTACCATAGCCTCGGGTGGAAAAAGATTCCACCAAGAGGCACATTTCTTTATGAAATATATCTGATCTATTACATAGCCTGGAAATACGTAGCATTTCACCACAAAGAGTTATAAATGAGGGCACCAGTATATGGGAAAAATGGGAAGAAGATAGACGTTCGAGACCCACTAATCCATTTTCTGGTGTGGGCAGAAAGATTTCGTTAGCAGTTAATGCAGAACATAAAACACTTTTTGATGAACTGGAAAAGCTGATGTGGAAGGAAACTTCGGTGCACTATAACATCTGTGGGCTACAAAAATATGTGGAGACTGACACTACCCCTAGAGGTTTGAGAGTTTTTAAGGATCCCTCCAGCCCTTTTGATTTGAGTGTGGAAACAGATATTTTTTTCCACAAAAGGTGGGTACATGCTGCCCACAAATGTGTGAGTGAATGGCTCCAGATATTGATAGAACGTGATCAGATTAAACATAAAGAATTGTGTTCTGACATTAAAAAACTCTGTACTGATTTAACCAATGTGGTTCCGCTGTCCGTATTTGATGAATTTCTCAAACAAACCAACGGTAAATTAAAGGAATATGAAGTGACTTTGCTCAACAGAAAGAAAGGTAAACTTGTGCGGGACATTCGTGACTATGAATCTAACAGAGCGTTTATGTCCAGGACTGAACGCTCTAAACGTCGCAAGCAGGTTAGGTTTTGCCCTGATGATGCCGGAAATCAAGCCTTCAACTCCTCGGCCGAAGGAGGTTATACTTCCCACGAAGAAGATTGGAATGATGGCGACTTTCCTGTACTTCCAGCAGCCGAGCAAAGGGACAGATTTTGCCATACTTTTTGGGGAAACTCTTCCTCTTCCTCGATTCCTCCAGCCCAGGGACAGAAATGTACTTGGGAACAGTTTTCAAACCCAGGTGGGCAACGTTTTGGACAGAGGGGATCAAAACGGGGAAGGCGGTAATATTTGTTTTACTCAGCATACTAATGGAGTGTTGAATGTTACAAATTATGTAGTTAATCTATCCAGTTATAATTTTAGTGATACAGAAATGTGTGTACTGAATAAGGGACTTAAATTTGTCCCTACGGTAGTTACTCGTTTGCATGATATAAAAAGTGATATGTTCGCTTTTTCTAGAAAATTGCATTTAAAATATTTTTTTAGTAAGAATGTTTTTTCTGCATCAGAAATAGAAAATGAGAGTTTAGATAGCTCTATGGATAGCTTTTATTCATGTGCTTCAGAAAATGATGATAATAATGCATATTTTATGTTTGATACTTCTAATGTTCCTTCGCACAGTACTTTTATGCCTGAAACTCTTAATGTTGAAGTATGTCAATTTGTTAGCCTGGTAAATTATTTTTCTGAGTTAGAATTTAAGGATTTTATGAATAATAGGTCCAACATAGTTTATAATATGTCTATTCAAGAATGGAAAGCACTGTTAACTTTGAGTAAGACACATGATATTGTTTTTAAACCCTCTGACAAGGGCAACAAATTGGCGGTTATGGGTTTCTATGATTATATGGATATGTGTATGCAGCATCTTTGTGACAGCAATACGTATAAAGCTGTGGAATCTGAAATTTTCTTTTCAGCTATCAATGATTACAAGGAGCTGATTAATAAGGGACTAAGACTTGGCTATTTTTGCCAGTCAGATGTTAAAAAAAAGTTTCAGACAAAAGGCTGTAAAATGGCTTTATTTTACTGCCTGCCTAAAATTCATAAGAACTTATACAACCCCCCCGGGAGACCCATAGTCTCAGGGTCAGATTATTTTCTTCATAATTTAGGTGTGTTTTTGCATCATTTTTTGTCCCCTTATGTTATTAAATTGCCCTCTTATATAAGTGATGTCTTTGATTTTTTGAATAAAATAAAAGATGTTAAAATAAATAGAGATATGATTTGGGTCAGTATTGATGTAAAAAGTTTGTATACAAGCATTAGACATGAGTTTGGTTTGGAAGCCCTTAGGTTTTTCCTTGGAAACTCTCCTGCTTCAGAATATGTGATGGAAATGGTTTATTTTTGTTTGACACATAATTTTTTTGAGTTTAACAATGTTATATATCATCAGTTACAAGGCACAGCAATGGGGCTTCATTTGCCCCATGTATGCAAATCTTTTTATGGGTTTTTTTGAAGCAAATGTAATTTATAAACACAGATTTTTCCAAGAACATGTTATTCATTATTTTAGATATGTTGATGATTTAATATTTTTGGTGGATAGTGATAAAGATACAATCATTGGATTTTTTAATGAAATTAATGTTAATAAATTTCATATTAAATTTGATGGCCTTAATATTGGTCATATTATCCCTTTTTTAGATGTAGTATTGGACATCTCAAATGGTGAGAATATTATAACCTGGCCTAATAAAAAATTTGAAGGGACATGTATCTACATGGAAACAGTGGTCATCCATCACATGTTATTGAGGCTTTACCCTATGGTGAAATGCTACGTATTTCCAGGCTATGTAATAGATCTGATATATTTCATAAAGAAATGTGCCTCTTGGTGGAATCTTTTTCCACCCGAGGCTATGGTAAAAATATTTTGGAAAAAAGTTTTACAAGATTGTGTACAGGGGTTAAACCTAGATATGAAAGATCTATTCATCAGAAAAAGTGTAATAGAATACAACATGATAATTTAGGTTCAACTAAAGAGAAAATTTATTTTGTTACTACTTATGGTTGCTTTACCAAACAGTTCCTTGATATTGTTAGCCAATATTGGCTTTATTTTTGCTCTCTTAGAAATGTTCAACAATGGCTTGATGTAAACATGAAGTTTTCTTACCGCAAAGGCAAGAATATAAAAGATTTTCTTGTAAGATCTAAGATTAAGATGCCTGTATTAAAAATGTATATGGAACCTGCTAAAGTTGGGACCTTTCCCTGTGGGAGATGTAAGGTCTGTAAACATATTGTATCTAATTTTAACTTTATTAATAATGTTAAATTTGATAGTCGGGGTATATTTAGTTGTAATTCTGAGGGTGTCATCTATGCTTTACAATGCCCCTGTAACAAATTTTACATCAGGGAAACAAAGAGGGCTTTTAAAATAAGATTTTTGGAGCATTTAAGAGACATCAAAAATGGTAAAGAAGACAGCCCAGTTGCAGCACATTTTCTAGAAGCACATGGTAAATGTAATGAGAGCTTGAAAGGAACTATTTTAGAACAAGTTTGTGTTTCTATGTTCAGTGATATTGATGTTAAAACTAGGTTAGTGCAGAAAGAAACTGTATATATTTTAAAATTTAAAACTATGTTTCCTTTTGGGCTAAATGAAGAGCTCAACTGGAGAGTATTAGCTTGTTGAACTGCTGTACTAATTGATTAATTATGTAATTATCTCATTTTGCTATGTATATAAGCTGCTGCTTTATGTAAGTGTTTTATTCTCCTTGAAGGCTTTGGCCGAGACGTCAGAGAGAGAGATTTTGTGCTTATAATAAATCCTGGTGGAACTTGTTCCTGTTGTTTGTTACTTCGTTTGGTTCCTGTTGTTCCAGAGATAAGTGTAATACTGTACTGCACCATCGCCTGCTATTGTTTGTGTTATGGGGTTGCGGGAGCTGTCTGTAGGTGCTGTTTGGTGTATTGTATGGCTTGCCATGTATGTCGAATGCATGTGTGTATGTCTGTATGTGTGGTCATGTCTGCACACGTGTGTGTGTGTGTGTGTGTGTGTGTGTGTGTGTGTGTGTGTGTGTGTGTGTGTGTGTGTGTGTGTGTGTGTGTGTGCATGTGTGTGTGTATGTGTGTATATTTACTTTTTAGTGGCATTGTACAGGTCTTACAGTCTGTTCCCTGTTTTCCCCTCACATGTGGCAAGGTGGGGCTGGGTCCCCCCCACAGGGAATTTGATGTCACTGATAAAGACAGTGACCATGAAGATAGGTGTGTTGAAGCACAAAAAGGGTTGTCAGGGCTGCAACTGGGCCACCAACTGACAACCCACATGTATCCACACCATCCACACACACAGTCACACTGGCTCTGCACATCTCTTCACCATTGGCCCTAGTTGAGGGACAGCCTATGGTTGGCATGGGCCAGGACAGTGTGGTATCTATGGCACATGTGTCAGGACACAGCAGTGATAGCCAGATGTCTGGCGGGGTATCACATAGGCAGATGTGCAGGGCAGGAGCACTGCTGGTCATCATGCCCCTGGCAGATGCGCAACATCTATTTCAACCACACGCATGTTCCAGACTGTCATGGAGGCACAGGCATGAATGGAACTGTACACCAGGCAGGGTCTAAGGGTGCAGAGGGCTCATCACACCTCTATAACTGACAGCATCCGTGACCTAGCAGGTGCCATCCGTAATTACACCAAGGTCATGGATAGACAGTGGGGTGAGACAATGGAACTCATCCAAAATGTCATGTCCATGCATCAGGACAGGGCGGGATGGTTGCGACGGCCACGTGGACGTATGCCAGCAACACCAGTAGCTAGAGGTCGCCGTGGGTGTCCAAACTGTCACAGCCGCTCCTGTAGTGGCAATACCAGCCCCAGCACTTTGGAGGGGGCTGTCCACAACCCATCATAGCAGACCACGTGCACTTGGCCCTGGGCAGTCCCAGGAGGGATCTGGATCCAGTGGATGTCTGTCAATCTTTGGGGGACAGTACACGGTCTGGCGCTGTACCTGATACTTTCTGTTGCACCCCTGCCAGGCACAGGTCCCATGTCCATGGCCAGAGATGGTGAACTGCAAACTCTGGTAGGTTCATTCTGCAGCTGTCCCACAATTCCTTGTATAGGGCAGCCACATGGAGGAAATGTGTGCATGCAGACACACACACATAAACAACAAACCTCGGGCAGCCACATACCTGCACACACGACATCACCAGTGGCCGATAACAATACTCAGCCTCCTCACACACACACATGTTGTCAATTGTATGGCTCAGCCTAGGCCACTGGCAAACCAACAACACACCCTGTGCATATGATGATACCTGTGCCACTGCCTGACATCTGCAACATCAATGCAGGGACAGACTAACATGGTTTTGATGGACAGTGTGACTGTACAACAGTGTAGCAATGGAATGATGTGTAGCATGTTGTCAGCCATAAAGTGAAATGCTAATATCTTAGAAGGTGTAGCTGTGCAGCCATGATGCATCATAGCTTTAATTAACAATGTTGTATTGTTGTCACCAGTATCTGTTCAGATTGTGTTTTGTCCATGTGCCACATGGCTGGATGGGTGTAGTGGTGTCAGCAGACCTTCTACAGTAGACACCAGTAAGTGTAGTGGGTGGTACACATGCCATGGCTGGGTACAATACACAGTGCCTTTGGTTAGGATGCAGTATAGGTACAGGACTGTACACATGGAGGTATGTCCCCATGCAGGTAACACATCTGTTGCACATGTAATACCACCAAGACAGGATAGGCACAACCATACAGTGCTATATAAGCAGTCTGTAATGTGGATGACATTGAACATGCTAACAGCAGGGTGTATGTCCCTCTCCCCACTCTACTGCGATCCTCACCTAAGTAACTTGTGTGTGCCAATGCCGGTGGCATAGCCCTACCTTTAGGAGGGTGTGAGGCGCTCAACTACTGTGAATGGTGTAGACAACAACTAACAACCTGATTACATACACTGTACAGTATTACAGACAGCTATGTGGGGGGATAGATGCAACAGTAACTGAAAGTATGGCAGTCGTGTCCACAACAGCCACACCCAATGAGTTATAGCAACCTCAGTAGTGCTGCACACCTCAACAGTGTGGAGGAGGGCATTGACACATATATGACCTGTGAAGGACTGTATGCCCACGGGATGGCACCTGTGGTATATTGGCATATGCCAAGCAGTCCTGGTGGAAACATATCCTGTGAATCGAGGTAGATCCCGTAACAATTACACACATTCTGGGTTAAGGAGGTATACCAGGTTCAGGTTGTATTCTCTGCCTTTGACAAGTCTAACATTGGTGGGGTCCTGTGTGTTGAGATAACCAGTGACTTTGGCCATGGGATCATTGTTGGTATGTTCCATGTCCCTGCAGACCATGGTCATCAGGCTACCAGATGTTAGTTCCCAACTGACATGGTGGTTTTGTGGATGTCCTTGCCAACATTGGTGAAACCATTGTCAATTGTAGGACTATTGAATTGAATGACGGATCCCAGCTACTTACTGCACCTGCCCAGGAAGTTCCCCCAAGCATGACATGTCACTTGACTGTACTGCATGATATGTTAGTAATTCTAGCTTTACATCCTACAGGTGGGATGGAGTACTGTTAAAATGTACTGCCCTTGTCGTGTAGGGTCCTGCTTATGGGATCTGCTAAGGTTGATATTGTATTGCAGGCCAGACTTATTTGACTGGGGGGATACCTATCCATGCCAGATGTATGTTGTTTGGGTCTCTCAAACCCATCAATGGTGCATGTGGACATATATGTTGTGGTTACATTCCCAGTTCCGTCTACAGATGTATGTCCATATATGCCTATATTGATATATATGTGTTCATCTTTGATAGGGGGACAATCATTCCTTCGAACGGCTCTTTCTGTGAACCGAAAGGACTAACCCATCATTTCTTACTGCACCACAGTTAAGAGAACTGCAGTTCTAAAGGTACCTTCGTTGACATTTGAACTGCAAGTTGGAATACATATCGTAATAGCGGGGGGCATGACTCTCTGCACCCCCTACTGTGATATACAAACTCCTAGTGTGCACTACACTGGGAATAGGCAATTGTTCCCCATCCCCACTATAGTGGCATCCGCAACCAAATTGCCTTATCTGCAATGAGCGAATGCATATTGACATTCACACATTGCACATTCTATGCATGCATTGCAGGATTGTGCAATGTTGAGAACATACTTTAGGCCTACCAACTTCCAGATACATGGATTTCTCCCTTTGAAAGGTGAACCATATATATATATATGCTGACATATATGCATTCCTAGTGCTGTCTATATGTGGACATGTGGATATATACATATATATCGATGGCTGTATGCGTATCTATGTATATATGTATGTATTGGCTTATATATATATATCTATATATCTATATATATATATGTATATATATATATATATATATATATATATATATATATATATATATATATATATATATATATCTGTATATTGATATGTCTATACCTATATCTACATATATAGATATGTTATATCCATTCAAAGATGAATATACATACACACACAAATACATCTACATGGTGGAATACATTCCCTGTAGTGTTGTATACCTGGGCTGGATGATATGTATGTGGAAACATCATGATTATGCATATCTGCCATGGCTTAGTGGTAAATCACTTTCTGTATGATGTGCAGGGTCCTGGTTACGAGCCTTGCAGGACCTGTTTATTTTGTTGCTGGGCAGAACACACAAACCTGCTTACAACTGCTTTATGGTGCCTTAATCACTCTCTATCCAATGAGCTGTGGCCAGCAGCAAATTAAACAACTCTGCCAAGGCTCAAACAAAGGACCCTGCACACCCTAGACAAACCGATGTACCATTAAGCCATGACAGGTACACAGGTGTCCTATGTTTCAGAAACATATCAGCCAGTCCTGTCATGCAACAGTGCAGAAAATGTGTACCAACATCTAGATGTCTGTGTGTGTAACTATAATGCAACCTTAACAGATACAACATACCCATATATGTATAGATAAACATGTATTCAAATATATATGTTGTTTTACTAACTCTATATACATATATATCGCTATTTATGCACATATACCTATATATCTGTTAGCAGATATATATATATATATATATATATATATATATATATATATATATATATATATATATATATATATATATATAAATAAAGGTTCATAGGTAAGTACTAAGCTATCTGCCCAAGGGCATTTTTAAGCCTAGCAAGAGTGTGTCGGCTTTTGCCGCCCCATTGATTAATTAACTGAGCCTCTGTCAAGCAGAACCAATGAAGTGATCCCAGGGGTGTATTTTCTGTTACCCATCCACTTGTCAAGGCTTCTCTTGAAGAGTGTTAATGAATGGCTCTGCCTAATGTAGTTAATAATTTTGTTCCAAAGCATGGGGAGTCTCTGTGACAGGAATCTATCCCTCCAGCATGTTCTATTTATTGTTGTGGTGAGGTTTAGCTCACTACAGCGCGTGGCTCGCAGTGAGTTGGATTTCTTTAGGTGGAGCATGTCCATCAATTCTGAGTTGGACATGGCTTTGTAATTCAGGCAGAGATCACCTCTGAGTAAGCGATATGCCACTGAGTACAGCTGGAGTTTTTTCAGTCGGGCTGCATAGGACATATGTTTGAGACCAGTAATCCTCTTGGTGAGGTGCTTTTGTGGTTTTTCCAGCTGTTGGAAGTATCTTGTGAGGTACATCCCAAATGGGGCATTGTACTCTATGATGGGTCTGATGAGTGATGAGTAGAGGGGCACTATAACATCTTTATTTCTAGATGTGAACCCCTTAGTAATTAGATGGGCCACATAGAAGGATTTCCTAACTACTTTGGCAATATGATTGTCAAAGGAGAGATTATTATCTACCTGGGTCCCCAGATCTCTTATTACCTCTTATGTATTAAGGGGGCTGCCGCCTATGTGGTAATTCGTGGATGTTTTGTTTTTCCCAAACGGGATGACTATGCATTTTTTGGCATTTAGCTTGAGGCCATGACTTTGACACCAGGTGTCTGTCTCAGTAAGGCCTTTTTGAAGGATATCCGTGTCAGCTGGAGTCAATTATGGCTCCCAGTTTGCAGTCATCGGCAAACTTGGTTAGCCATAGTCCTCCTGTGTTTGCCTGTACTTCTGAGAAATATAAGCCGAACAGTAGGGGTCCCAGAACAGAGCCTTGTGGGACACCACTTTTGACTGGTTTAGAGTCGGACCTGGAGCCCGCTATTCTTACCGTGTGAGTTCTGTCTGTAAGCCAGTTGACAACCCATCTTGTGATGTAGGGGGTTATGTTCAGGCTGGTGAGTTTTTCTATAATACCCAAGTGAGGAATGGTGAGATCAAGGTAGGGTGTGTGAAACACCTTTCCCTCGTCTATGGCCTTGGTGACTGTCTCGAAGAAGTGAACCAGGTTTATTAGGCATGATCTGCCCTTAACAAAGCCAAACTGGGTTGGCCAAGTGTTTGGAGGTTCCCAATGTCTTTGTTAATGAGTTCCATGATGATACGCTCCATAGCCTTGCAGACCAGGCTAGTCAGGCTTATGGGGCAATAGTTACCAGAGTCAGTTGTGGTCCCTCCTTTGTGGAGTGGAATAACTGTTGCTGTGCACCATTCTATGGGCATGTAGCCTGTGGAGAGGCTGAGGTTGAACAGAGTGTTTAGGTGGGGGGTTAATTCATTCTATAGTTCCTGCAAGACGCAGCTTGGGGCACCATCTTCTATATATATATAGGTATATATGGCCATACATCTGTAGATAGCAATTGCAGATTAACAAATACACCTATGTCCACATGCCCCATTAGTGGGGTTGATAGGCCCCACACACTATACGTCTTGTACAAATAGGCATCCCCCACAGCCAAACACCTGCACCCTGCAATACACTACCAAGTACAGTCTGCCTCCCACAGGACATGTAATATGTGGAAGCCATCAATGTCCCCAGGATACAGATACACATACACATATATGCTGATACAGATATACATATATATATATATATATATATATATATATATATATATATATATATATAGATATATATGCACATGTGACTACATATACACACGCAGATATATGTACAGTAAGATACGTATGCAGGAGGTGCACACAATATGAAACAGCCAGTATACCTACAGTTAACACCTGAACAACTGGACACTGTATGGGCTAAACATACTAATGTCAATCATTGCCTGCAACATATACCCATAGAAAGGCCATAGGAAAGACACCAAGCACAGGTTTGCAGAAATCGGACTCCTTTAATTGTGTACCATAATGGTCCTATATGCCATATCATACAGCTGTTCAAATACTGACAGCCATATAAACGAAGTACTGCAAGTGTAAAACAGTTACACTTACACAGTAGTCTGGAAAGGTTTACAACTGTTGCAGTCCAGGCCAAGCCCTTCAGAATGTACAACAGTGCTGACAGATTGGGCCACAGGGTACCACACAATCAACAGTATGTGCTGCAGGTGTGCAGTTCAGCAGCCTCTATCTACACTCTGTACAAACTCCATAGGAGGTAAAGACGTTTTGTGATCATATGAGTTGCACCTGGAACATAACAAGGCATAACGCACAGAACAGTCTGTATTGCAGGAGGCAGTAAACTTGCAGTACCTCAAGTCATGTAAGTAATTGCAATATAGGTGGAGTATACGGTACTGTACATCCACATACCTTGTGGCAGCTCACCCCTGATACCCACACATTTGTAACAGCCTAGGTCATTTATGGTGCTCCCCACCTGGACTCTATAATACAAGACCATATACCACTGTTATATACACTGGCCTCTGCAGTGCAGAAGGGCGCACATGTGTTTTGTAGGTGATGCCCACACATATATGGCTCCAGCCCCAGTGTATGTGTGGGGGATACAACAGCAGTGTACTAATGGCAGCAATGACAGTGTGATATACTCACAGCCCACTACAGAACAAACCCAAACAGCATGTCAAATGTGCACAGCTTGGTATTTAGATGGGGGACAGATGCTGGAACACAGGCATATATGTGGAACACTGTTGCCATACACTAAGCAAGGTGCTGGTGTTACAGGATAGTCTGCAACATACCCTTAGTCAGGGAATTGAGGTTAGATATAGACATGGATGCAGTCATGTACTGGTAGCACGCAACACACACTGCCAGTGTCATATCTGACACAGGGCTTGTGTGGTGGACGGACAACACATGATAGGTATACCTCTGCCCAGCAAGAGGTTAGGCCCACAGTAGTGAGCTATGCAGACAGACTGCATTCCAAGGTACACTAGTATGTACACACACACACCCTGTAACACCAGCACTATGCAAAGCATTACACAACTCCACCCACAGTCTGTCTGTAGTTCCTGAACCTCCTACAAATATATGTCTGCTCTGAGTGTGCAAGTTCTTCTGTAAGAGGTATTGCTACCTGCTGCCTGTATCACTGATGCCCACACACAGGAAGGATGTCCATCACACAGGAAATGTAAAGGGACCATGGCCACATGCTGTAGGGATTTATAGTGGGTGGTTGCCATGACAGTGGTAATTCAATGTAGTACACATGTGTCATTGTATATATATATATATATATATATATATATATATATATATATATATATATATATATATATATGTACATATATTTCCACCATATGTCCTGGACATGGAGTGTAGCCATACCCCAGCCCCTACAGTCCCAATATCAAAGTGCAAGGTGATGTCAGGTATGTATAGCAGGTATTAATATAATAATACAAGACTGTTGCTACCGTCATTGGGATTGTCTTCACAGACATTGTGTGTGTGGATGCTGAAATTCACTTATAACATGTATGCCATTGGCTGCTGCCAGACATCCTAAGGAAATCATTGTAAAGTATCGTTGCTAGCATGTAATTTCCCTGTGGAGTGCAGCAGAGATATTGGCCACTATATATGGAACTTCGGACACACCCTGTACAGTTCAGAAGTATACACATATTACCTTAGTGCACCATATGTGTATCAGGCCTGACAATATGGATGTAGACAGCCATGTAGATGGGTATAACACATAACAGCTGATATACATTTGGCACCATAGGTGTTGGATTCACACACTCCTGTCTGGCCTGACACATAATGACTGCTGGTACAGGGGTGCCATGGACACAAACTACCCACTAGATATTGACATACATCTGTACAGCATCCCACTGCTCTGTCTGACATACATTATGTTTAATGGAGGCCCAGCAGCAGTACATCTGGCAAGTATCTGCACATGACATCCCAATGGTTAAGTACACTAAGCTGGTAGGCATGTAACAATGCACTGTGCAGGCTACAGGCAGACTGGCTCAACACTGGCCTACATCTCATATGGGGGAATGCACATATACCTGCATATATAACAGGCTCAGCAGCCATGTCACAGCACAGGGTAAGATACACCTGTGTGACAGTGCATAACCACAACCAATGTGAACACAGCCACAGTCACATATGGTAAGCTAGCATAATATTACAGTATATGGACTATCTGTTCTACACCATCCTCATATGTGCAACTCACAGAATGTCCCTACATACACTGGGCTGCTACACAGTTTGGTCTGATGGTTGTCTGTGGTATGGGACATGTGTATGTATTGCCCTACAAACATGTACGGCAAAACGGTGCCATACAGTGGGGCAGCATGTAACATCTGATAGAAGGGGATCTAGGACAATGACATCTATCAGAGTCTGTACACAGGTTAAAGTAAATATTAACAATACATACACTGCCAACATTCACCATTACTACACAGACCTCAGTACTGCACAAACATCCACAGAATGTCCAGCTTATATCATGAAATATAACCCCTACTGTACATGACGTGTAGCAATCTGATATATCACTGGCTTGTTATCAGATATGGTGACACTGTTTATGGCGTACAGCACACATGCACCACTTCATGCACACCATATGTACAAATGTTGACAGTGGTATGGCTGACAGCACATACACAGGGCCAGTATAGATGTGTTGCTGTGATAACCTTGTATATTTTCCATTATAACGGTGTTTGTTGCAACATATGACCTATGAGGGATATGAAGTCAGTAACTGTCACGGCCTTCATCATCTACAGACTGCAATCCTCACACTACCATCTGCATTCCACAGAGAGATTCACTGTGGCTAAAACATGAAACCATAGACACAACACAGCCCAGTCTGCAGATGACATGACATGGCAGGTATTACTACATGTACAACAGGCATATTCAGACAAACATTGCTAAACCAACAGTACTCCAAATGCAGTATAGCAGCACTTACAGTCTGTAGTCAGGTCAGGCACATCCCCCTCCTGTTTGTTGCCCTCTTTCCACAGTGTATGTTGTTAGAGGTAAACTCCAGTCCATCTGAGATGCTGTTTGCCAAACAACAAATCTAGTTCCTGCTCACAGTGACTGAAAAGGCCCAACACCACCATTATTTTCCTAGGTATTGGAGTGTGTTTCCATGCAATTGGCTATGGGATTGTTACCACAGCTGTTCCACATGCAATCAGCTAGGGGGAGGGCTGCAATTCATGCAGAGCCCATCAGCTGATCATGAGCATCATGTCAAATACACATGCTGCTGCCTAAGCAAGGTAGGTGTGGGTCTCCACATCCACCAGAGAGGGAGTGGGGGAGGCAGACAGAGGCAAATACATGCCAGGGAGGGGAGGGAGTATAAAACTGAAGCATGTTTGTGTCACACATCTACCAGCACAGGGTATCAAACCCCCAACAACTATGTAGTGCTATCACAGTTTGATGCAGTTATTGGATGCACCACATGGGTTATCTGATGTGGAGCACTCAGAACATATATGTGAGGGTGAGTAACATCTGCAACAGGGATACAGTAGTTATACAGTAGGTGTCGTACACATGCCTGTCTGCATGAACAGGTGCCAGTGTCAACACAGGAACACTCACACAGGGACGCACACACATTGACACACTTGGCAGGGCCAGGAGTGCAACTCATCACTAGTGGGATTGCCACAACACATTAATGTGCAGGTATCACATGCACCATACGGGTCATATGGAGGCCATATGGGCAAAGAGTATGAGGAAATGTCAGACATCAGCCAGCATGCTTCAGTATGCTCTGGGGGGTTGCAGTGAGTGTGGATGTGGACATATGCACCATACAACACACACACACACGAACACACAGGGTGCCAGTTCTGACATGCATGGGTGCATGTCTACAAGGGTGTGTGGTGTTCAACTGTGCCAGCAGGCTGTACAAGGGTAGGCGATGGGTATACCTTGGCATTAGGCCACATGACAATGATCTGCATTGTGGCTCAGGCCTGTAGTTACTGCATTTGCCCAAACAGGTGTGCATTGCATTCCCCATCCAGTCACCTGGGTGACTATTATGTGTGGCCAATGCTGTACTCCACATGCCATGTATGTGTTCCTTAGTCCATGACATTGATGGTGTCTGGGATGTCCATACCCCCCACATGCATGTACAGTGACATGTGGAACTGTACCTGGGGTGTCTGACCCATGTTGTGAACACAGATTATCATCAGATGTGCCAGTCTTGCCCACCTGTGGCAGGAACTGGTAATGGCCAGCAGTTTTACCCTTGACCTACATTGATGGAATGCCAACAGCATTCCCTGATGTCAGTATCATCTGTCCATACAGGACATTGTCAGGCATGGTAAGTCTGTTGTGAGTCACATGTGAAGGCACCACAGGTGGTGCACGTGTCCATTTGGAAACATGGTAGAGGTGCACTGTCATATAAGTGCATATTAGACAGATGGGCAGGGTGACATGCCCTCTGTTGCCCACTGCTATCACTGCATAGCTACTATCAGTGACCAATATGCAGTGTACTACCCACATACTACCCACATTTTGTCTGCTGCCCAGGCATGTGTGTTCATATGACACATGGGTTGAGTGTGTGCTCTGGGTAGTAGTGGGGTTGCTAACTTAGATTGGCTGGCATTGATGTCACATGTATGGGTATGGCTTTATACCTCAACCTCCCAGCTAATTTACATCTGTTATCCCTGTATGGATGACATTGTGATATATAGTAGGGCCACCATAAAAGAAATCAGCAAAACCCCCTCCACATTGCCCACAGTTCACACACACCTTTATTACACTACACAGTTATAGTACACGCCATGGACATTACTGGAGTACTAGTTCCCCAAAGGTGTATTTCACAGTGAATGATATTAGCAGGATTACCAAAGTAGGGCATTTCAACTGTACTGGAAGTGACTAGCGTAAAATGCATTGCTCCCTACACAAACAGTGAGACACACACAAAACATCCACAACTGACATGTGTGGGTATAGATCCCTGACTGAGGTCTATATCACACTACAGCATGGAGCTGTTATGGGACACACCACAGGGATTGCTAGAGGCATCCTTCCTCAAAGATGTATTTCACATTGAATGACATCAGCAGGTTTACTAAAGTAGGGCATTTCAACTGTACTGCAAGTGACTAGCCTAACATGCATTGCTCCCTACACAGACAGTGAGACACACACAAAACAACCACAACTGACATGTGTGGGTATAGAACCCCTCACTGAGGTCTATATCACACTACAGCATTATAGGCCATACCACAGGGATTACTAAAAAACTTTTTCCCCAAAGTTTTACTTCACAATGAATGATATCAGCAGGATTGGCAATGTAGGGCACTTGAAATGTACTGTGAGTGAGTAGCCTATGATGCATTGCTTCATACAAAGACAGTGCAACACACACAAAACATCCAGAACTGCAATGGGTGGAGATGGAACCCTACCACAGTTCTAAATCACACTACAGCAGTAAGCAGTTACAGGATGTCCTACAGAGATTACTGGGCTATGACTTTCCCACAGGTGCATTTCTAGGTGAATGATATCAGCAGCCTTGCCAAAGTTGAGTATATGAATTCTAAGGAGTGTGAGTAACTTAAAAAGTATTGTTTGTTATTCAGTCACAGACAGACAGTGACACAAATACACACAGATTCATACATGTTTTCAAAAATATTTTCAAAGGGCAATGCATTAGGGCTGCCCGCATGTCCTCTACTAGGGAGATTATGTTAAAAGAATTGGAATTCATTAAATCAATGTTCACTATCAGGGGGTACCCAGTAAACCTTTTGAATGACATAGTCAAGTATGTCACAAGTGAATGGGGCAAAAAGTATATGTCCCTATTAGGGAATTTTGGTAGTGTGATATCAACACAAGCTAATAACCCTGAAGATGAACACAGCCGAAGGGTATGTGTGTTAATGTATTCATCTATAGTCCATAATATTGAAACTTTTATTAAGGAAAGATGGAATCAGGTTATACGTAACGATGATATAACACAGATATTGGGTATGCATCCCAATATTGTATACAAAACAGGTTTTAATATAAAGAAGTTGTTGGAATCTAATGGTATTAAGAAGAAAGGAGGAAGTACATCTACCAAAAAATGCGGAGCGTGCAACCAATGCAAATTTATTAATGAGGATAAGGGATGCAAGCTGGACAATATTAACAAAACATATGTATATAGTAGATATGGTAATTGTAACACCAAGTTTGTGGTTTATTTAGCTACATGTGTGGAATGCAACGCATTCTACATTGGCAAGACCGAGAGACAATTCAAACGACGCATCTATGAACACCAATACAGTATTAGAACTCAGGATAACAAGAATGCCTTATATCGGCATATATCACACAGTAATGACAGACATTATTTTAAATTTAATATCATTGATACAGTGGGACCTTCACCGTATGGTGGAAATATCAAAGCATTATTGGCTATGAAAGAGAGCAGGTGGCAGATTTATGTTGATGCCACCAGTTACCCAGGAATTAATGATTTCATTAGTATTAAACCTTACTTAATTATGTCCAAATAGCTTTTATAGTTTAATAGACAGTTTTTATAGATGGACTTTTAATTACACGCCACGACATATCAACTTACAGGCGTACAGTATGAGTATTGTTATTAAGCAATATATATCAAATATGTAGTTGTTCCATTTTACAACGTATTTGGTTAGTATGTTTTTAAACCTTCATTGTATTTGTGTAGTGTGTTTTTAAATTTAAATTCTTATAACTTTTTGGCACCAAACTTTGGTATTTAATGAGTGCAGCAACAATTAATTATGTTCTGAAGAAGTCTGTCAGCCAGATGAAAGCGCTTAACTTGTGTTCTGTTGTTGTGTGATATTAAACATTTTACAGTCCGAGCCGAGACATCATTCGTTGTCATTCCTGCACCAGACTGTTCACTCTTTTATTTATGTTGTTGCCTGTGAGTCTAGTTACACACACAGCTGCCAAGACTGGGGTTAGAACACCTATCTAATTACTTTATTACACTACAGCAGTATGCAGTTACAGGATGCGCTACAGGGATTATTGGGCTATTATTTTCCCAGAGTTGTATTTCCAGGTGAGTGACATCAGCAGCCTTGCCAAAGTCGAGTATGTGTATTGTAACAGTTGTAAGTGGCCTAAAAAGCATTGCTCTCTACTCAGTCAGACACACATACACACAGTTGCCAGGTCTGGGGTTAGAACACCTACCTCATTACTTTATCACACTACAGCAGTACGCAGTTACAAGACACACTACGAAGATTACTGGGGTATGATTGCCCCAGAGGTATATTTCTAGGTGAGTAACATCAGCAGCCTTGCCAAAGTCGAGTATGTGTATTGTACGGGGTGTGAGTGGCCTAAAAAGCATTGCTTTCTACACAGTCAGACACACACAGATTCACATGCCAACACACAGTTGCCAATTCTGGGATTAGAACCCCTACTTCATCACACTACAACAGCATGCAGTTACAAGACGTGCTACAGAGTTTACTGGGCTCTAATTTTCCCAGAGGTGTATTTCTAGGTGAGTGACATCAGCAGCATTGCCAAAAATGAGTATGTATATTGTGCAGGGTGTGAGTGGCCTAAAAAGCATTGCTCTCTACACAATCAGATACACACACACACACACATAGTTGCTAGGTCTGGGATTAGAACACCTACTTAATTACTTTATCACACTACAGCAGTATGTAGTTACAGGATGCACTGCAGAGTTTACTGGGCTATGATTTCCCCAGAGGTGTATTTCTAGGTGAGTGACATCAGCAGCCTTGCCAATGTCAAGTATGTGTATTGTACAGGGTGTGAGTGACCTAAAAAGCATTGCTCTCTATGCTGTCACACACACACACACACACACACACACACACACACACACACACACACACACACACACACACACACACACACACACATGTCTGGGGTTAGAACACCTACCTAACTACTTTATCACACTACAGCAGTACACAGTTACAAGACGCACTATGGAGATTAGTGGGCTATGATTTCCCCAGAGGTGTATTTCTAGGTGCGTGACATCTGCAGCCTTATATGAATTGTACTGAGTGTGAGTAGCCTAGAAAGCATTTCTCTCTACACAGGCAGAGACCGAGACACACACACATACACACACTCACACAGTTGCCAAGTCTGGGGTTAGGACTGATACCTAACTAGTTTATCAGTACAGCAGGACACAGTTATGGGATGCGCCATGGGAATAACTGAGCTACAGCTCCCCCAAAGGTGTATTTCACATTGGATGACCTCAGCAGGCTTGTCATGATACTGCTATGGGGATGGTGGTGTGTGCATGGGCCGTAACCCATTCATGTTGGGGTTGACATGCCACATGTAGGCACACACGGGGTCATATGCCACAGGTATGTGTACACAGTTACTAGGTGACCACTTCCTTGTACAGTCATGTTGCACAGCTGGCACGTGCAACATGCCATCATGCTGACAGATATTGGTGGCTAGTATCTGCAGTGAGTGACACCTGCACCTCATGTGTTTGGGGCCCTTTGGCTGTGTACTGGGTGGGACAGGCCCAGATGGCTCCTTCTCATGGTCACCCTCTTCAACACATCTATGTCCATCTACCTTTGGCTTATTATAGTGTATTGTCCTTACATATATGTCTGTATTCCTATCCACTGTGTGTGCATGGCAGAAGTGGTGCATACTGACATGTGTCTGCACTGAGAACTGCAACTGCCCGATATGTCTGGTCCACTGTTTGCTGACATGGCCTTCTTGTGTTTGTGTGTGACAATGCCCAGTATGGGCTTTCAGTATGTTGTTGACTGACATTGCCTTCATTCCTGTAAGTGTGTGAGCATGCCCAGTATGGCCATCTATATTGCATGTGTGATCAAGTCCAGGTGGTTTGTACTGCGGTGCTGACCTTTGTGTTGTACACCGACAGGTAACATGCTGTGTCTGCAGGGTATACATCAGTCATTTGGCATTGACTGTTGCTACATTTCTGCATAGCAGGGGAGGGGAGACACCAAACTGTTTCTACATTTCTACACAAGGGTGGGGTGGGGCACACCTGACTGTTACTATAAGTGTACATAAGATGGTGGGGCACACCTTACACTTTTACACAGTTGTTAGGACTGTACTGGTATATCAGGTACACCATTTCAGTCTCTAGTCTTACCTATCGTGCTGGCTAGAGGCATACCAGTGTACTACAGATCGTAGCTTTCACTACCTACATATTAGTTTCTGACTTCCTAGCCTTCACAACTTACTTCCAACTGGCTGGCCTCCTGCAGTCTGTCTGTGTAGGGCTGGGGTAGGGGTTACCCATGGGGCTCATTCAGAGGACATAGTACAGAATTTGTTTGTGTATGTCTACACCTATCCTGCTGGCTGTGACTGTTGTTGGGTATGTACCCCCTGCTGACTGACATGGGTGAGTCACTTACCTTGTGGGTTTCCCAGTATTGAGGGTGGTGATGCAGGGCTGCCTATGTCAGACGCACATAGTACACTCCCTATACATGGTTGAGAACAGGTAGTGTCATGTTTGGCATCCCTTTTACTGTATGTGTGAGTCGGAGAGAGATGTCATTCCCTGGGTCCCTACTGTGTCTGTGCATGTGCTATGCATTTCCTCTTTGCCAAGGCCAGGGCATACTGGGCACGCCTCCTTCTGCCTACTGGATCAGGCTCAGGTTATTTCTTCTCCGAGTCACTCTGCGCCTGTGCAGACCTTGGCACTGGTGGGGGGCTGTGTGGCCCTGCTCCATGCTGTTCCTGCTGCAGCTGTTTCTGCAGGATCATATTGTGTAGCATGGCACATACAAGGACAATTTGGGTACAAGTAGTTGGTGAGTACTTCAAGGCTCCACTGGATGTGTCCAGGCACCAGAACCATGACTTGAGCATCCCAAACATACATTCTATTATGATTCGTCTTTGTGCATGTGCATCATTATGGAGTTCTTGTTCGGGTGTGTGTGCATTTCTGATGGGTGTTATCAGCCATGGCTCCAGTGCGTATCCAGTATCCCCCACTAGGTGACCGTGTGGGATGTCCCCATTGGCAAATGTCTGGTACAGCTGTGTCAGATGCCAGATGTGAGAATCGTGGTAGGTTCCAGGGCAGCCAGATCACGCATTCATTATTATGCCATGGGCATTGCACAAGACCTGGCAGTTGATGGAGGTGAAGCCCTTGTGGTTGATGTAAACCCTACCTCACTCACCTGGTGGTGCTTTAATGCATATGTGAGTGCAGTCTATTGCACCCACTACCTCAGTGTATTTTGCTATTTAGTGGAAGAGATGCATATTGCTGAACAACACCTCACGGGTGATGGGGAAATATACATGCTCACCGGCATGTGCTGACATGGCATCCAGGAACTGGTGGAGTACCCTGTATGCTAATGCCTGTGAAATACCCATCATATCCCCAGTTGGTCTTTGGAAGGTACCTGTAGCTAGTATTCTTAGGCCTACACATACCTTGGTATCCAATGGGATGGGTTCCCCTCTGTTAGTTCTGTGTGTGAGGCGTGGCTGGCACAGCTCAACAATTTTCTGTAGGAGGTCCTAGTCCACCCTATAGCATTCCACTATCTCCACCTCATGTAGCCCTTGGTCGGTTACTCTGAGTCTGTACACTCTTCTCCGTCTCCTCACTGTGGGTTGCTCAGCAGCATTCACATCCTCACCATCCTCAGCCTCTTGCACATGCTGGTTTATGACAGAAAAAAGCAGCTTCTAACATTTTTTCTCTTGCTTTTGTTTTGTAAAATTTCCCCATCTGTATACACTGGTGGTGCAGCGTTTTTGGGAAAAACAAGGGGAAAGGTGTTTGCATAGTTTATAGTGGTGTGCTGGGCTGGGCTGCTCTGCTGCTTGTGTAACTGGCTGATTCTGATGCATTTCACCTGTCATCTAAGCTAGTTCTTCTTGAATACCTTCTTACTGCTGTTTTCCCTTCCCATTGCCTCCCTGTTTAAGCCTGTGTGTGCGCCACGCAAACGGAGTGCTCATATGTGCACAGAGCTCCTTTTTCCTGGTTTAACTTCCTTTTTCTTGCTGTAAAACCTGGTGCGCGGCACACACACCCGCTTACACTTTGTTAAGTGTGCTAGGTAGATTTAGACACAACCCTGGCTTAGCTGTGCTAACCTAGGAGCAATCCCGAGCCACAGGTCTCTAATCCACTTACAGCATGCCTAACACCCCCCCCCCATGATGTCACCTATATCCTAGTCTTGCACCCAGCTATTTATACTCTTACACTCTTGGGACCTGCCTTATACCCTGGGAAAATCTGGGATACACTAACCTTTCCCTCATTTGCATTTGCCTACTAATGCATGGTTATATGTCCCACACTGAGCCTCCCCCCCTTAGCAACCACTACTCACTGGCCAGGTTGTCTTTTGCCTGCCATTGACTTGCATGACAGATTACTGAATTTTGTTAGAATGCTCATTTTCTGTTTATTTTCTTATCTTCCTCCCAATCCCGTTTGCACACTGCTGCCCTATGCTTAAACAGCCGAGATTGGCAAAAAAAAATAAAAGTTATTTTATTTATTTTTTAAACAGTTTGCAATGCTAATGGCCTTCTACTTGGCCATTGGCATGCTTCCTTCATAATATGCAGCCTTTACTTGGAGCTGTCATAGCTCCATTTTGAAATTTGCAGAAATGTGCTCAGTTACTAACCGAGTACATTTCTGCAGATTGCACTTGTCTTGCAAGGACTATTGCAAGCTTCCTGGATTGCAATATCACCTCATTTGCATGGATTTCTCCAGCAAATTAGGTGATTTGCATACCAGGGCTTAGTCCGTGCAAGATTAGTGCTGGAGCTCTCATGCACGCCCCTGCCGGCTGTTCCTGGATCGCACGGCAGACATATTGCCTGCTTGAGCTACTGCACTCATTTTGCACTCTGTGCAGGCTTTTGAGAATCTGCGGGGTAATGTTTATCATGATTCTAACACTGTATATTCTTTAAGTGAGATTTAAGTCTTATTCACTGTAATCTTTGTATAACTAATAACTATTATTTTGTTCTATCTTTTGTGGAGCTTTTCTCCCCATGCATCCACTGAAAATGGGCTCTTTTCAACCCGTTGGACTTTCCTGGTCTATAAAAGCAAATAAATAAATAAATACTTTATAGCACTATGTAAGAACATGAAAGCATGTAGTACGGGGCCATTATGGCATTTTACTATACAATATCTATGATTGAGTTCACTATAGAATCCAGAAATACTGAAATCCCGAATTTCAGTATTTCGAAATTCTATAGCCGAAAGCTTGAAATCCCGAAACCCCATAACCGCAAAATTTAAAATCGCGAACCTACACTACAAATACACCACATACATACACATACACACAATCTCCCCCCACAATCAAACATACAATCCTACACTAAAGGCAAGCAGGATGGGAAGTCCCCCTGCACCCTCTATGTGGGGGGCTGTGACCCCCACACCCCACTACTTATATATACTAACTCCAAGATCCACAATCACACACACAAAGGTAACTCACACCCACACATTTCACAGCCCCTTGCACACACACACACATCACAGCCAAAACACACACTAACATACACTAAAGCCCCCTAACCAACACATTCATACATACTTACCTGTACTTACACCTATCCATTCACACACAGTAACACCAGAAGCTCCGAACTTGGGTATTTTGAATTTCCCGCTTCTGGTGTTTCGGGATTTCAAAGCTTTGGTGTTCTAATTTTGAAATACTGAAATTCGGGATTTCAGTATTTTGAAATTATGAAGGGAACCCCTATGATCGCAAGAAAAGTAAACACTGCAGTGGTTGTTAGCATGTTTTTCTGTTTTATCAACATTTTTCAAATATTATTACTGCAGTGTTTTTCACCAGAAACTCTAAACTGCACTCACCCCCTCAGTGTTTGAGTATAAGCTTCAAGAGACCCAGAATAGACAATGTGAGTGATGAAGATGTAGAAGTCTGTGTATAAAAAGGCACATCCAATTTGATAATTTCTTTACCTACCAAATGAGTTACGATTCATAGCTAGCCAGTGCCTTTTTGTTAGCTGTCTATCAGTAGCAATGACCTAAGTCTGCCTGATTTATAAATGCACTAGTTCAATTCTCATTTTCCAGGGACAACATGAGAACAGTCAGTTTAAATTACTTCTTCGCGGTCACATGGTATGTCAACAGAGCTTGAAATAATCCAACCCAGTGTTATAAAGTTCATTAGTTCTTCGTAGCTTTGATGATCTCAACTAAACTGTCAGATCTATATCATGTTTTCATGAATCCACAATCCAACTACACATTTAGTCCCAATATAAAAATAAATAAGTAGACCTGTACATTGATTCTGTCATTTTCACTATACAAAATCCAAATCATGCCAGATTTCAGATGGTAAAGTTTGGATGTTAGCAGCAAATGAGTAATCAAAAGAAAAAAAAAACAGTGCTTAGGCTGGCGTGGCAGCAATGAAAAAGTGATCAAACGTTGCCTTTTACATTATTTCCTGTGCTATTACTAGTGGGATTCATTCTACTCTCTCTTCAAGTTTCAGCCTCCATTAGGCTGCCTCAGGTATTAACAGTCACCTGACACAGCTGATCAATGATTAAATGGCTGCTTTGCTGCTTTATCTTGCAACCCTACTAACTTCTATAAGATTATGTTTTGCTCCTTTCCTAAAATAATAAGACAAGGCATCAAAAGGTATAAATTACCTTGATGTTAGTGAAGAGATAAGCCTGCATTCTGGAGTAACAAAAAAAAAAAAAAAAGCCCAAACATCTTTTTTTTTTTTTGGAATGAGAACTTAGATCTTGGTGCCTATGCACTGCAATACAATACTGTTTGAGTTCAGTTAAAAAAGTAATGCAAAACAAAAACATTAAAAAGACTGGCCAAATATAAGAGGGGGCTGCAGCACAGTACCGTGATCATCCTTGGCCTTACTTCTCTTTAAAACTCTAAAATCCTTTTGTGGATTGTTTATACATCTTATTTAGTTTAGTAACATAAGTAAGCAAGACATTTTTCCAAAATAACTGCAATTCACTTTGAGATAACCAAGGGTCAAATGATTTAATATATTGCTTTTGTCAACATTATAGACAGGAATATTTGAGACGGGCTGGCATTGAAGTCTAGTCTTTGACTGTTAAGGAGATGTTTACCTTGAGATGACTTCATACATTAACACTGTACCTCTCACCCACACTCTGTGCAGATGTAATTTTAACATTCCTTTATTTTCATTTCTAGAAAATGAATGAATTGCACAGTTTTGGAATGCATCACTTGGGAACCTTGTCTGGGCTGGTAGAGGGTGACAGATTTTCCAAATGTCAGGATAAATAAGTGTCCGACTAAGGAAATAACTAGTGCAGTCATTTGCCGTAGTTACACAAATTCTAGCTTATCCAACCTATAGTAACTATGGAATAGAAAAAAGTAAGACTGTAATATATATAGGGTTCTCTTGAATTTCAAATCACAGCATAACATTAAAAATACGTTTACAGAAAATATTGATTTGCTGTGCTGGTTTATTTGCTGCCAAGCAACTGTCTGCACTGCTTTTAATGGATTATCATATGAATATCTGGGAGAATCGACTATGAATTTTGTACAAGAATTTGTTTTACTAGTGAAGCATATTTAGTGTGCATTTTGATGAATTTCCATTTAGAATATTATCAGATCTGACTATGCTTTGTGAGACAGAGGCTGGATTGCCTTAACTGTCTTATTTTACATTTGACTACAAATAAAGCCAGATCAGGTGGATCCTCATTCACATTTAAAACCATATATATATATATATTTATATATATATATATATATATATATATATATATATATATATATATGTTTATAATTCATAACAACCATTAAATTAAATACAAAGTATGCACCAAAAAGTCCAGAAAAACAATATGATTAGAGCTCAATTTTTACCTTGCAAAAATGTATATACTACTCAGACTCAGTACTTAGACTGTTATTTTAACTGTGTATATTAAGGCCTTATTGACTTAAAGCTACTACTGCAGTATTAATTCAAACTTTCTTTCTTATGCAGCATACGTATATAGCTTTTCTCCAATTAGCCTTTTTAAAGCATTCCATCTTATGTTTTTCATAAACGTGTCCTCTTTTTAGTTCTGAGATACATAAATTGTGATCATCTCTTCTAGAGTGTGCATAAATTATGTACCCATTTTAGCACCTGTCTGCTTATATGCCACATTGAATGTTTAATTAGCGTAATTATGTTAAAATCTGCAATTATATATATCAGGTCTGGTGGTGAATTTGCTCTTATTTTCCACCTTTGCAGCATATTGTTGAGAAGGAATGTTGTGTTTGACCTAAATTATAAACGCTGAGTTGCTCACAGAATTAAGTTCTTGCATGCTTTAGTAGAATGGCTCTGTGCTAATGTCACTCTTGGTTCCCTTAGAGAGTTCTTCACCATGCCATTACTGGAGTTTGACTACATTCTGTGGAAATTGGAAATAATGCCTAGGTTCATGTTTATCACTGATGGCTCTAGGCAAACCACACTCTTAGAATGTTGGAAGGCTCACTGACACTAATATTAAAATTACCATGCTCTCGTATACTTTTCCTTATTTACTTTTGTTAATTAAAACAAATCCACAAGATCTCCACATACAGAATAATTGGCTAATTACACACATATAACCATAGGTCTTGGGAATAACCCTATGGCAATAAAATAAATGAATACATTTAGAATCTGAGTCAAATTTGCCCTGCATAATCATAAACATTTTTTCTGTATTTGGTGCCAAAATATCAGCATTATCACAGTATGCTGTTGAACGAACCATATATATTTTTGAAATATGAGCACGCCCCTTGTAGGAACCTTGGTAATTGCAATGCTGTTGCCTTCCCCTTCAACAAGCTGACACTGCTGTCAGGAGTGACATGTACTACTTGTATTCAGTTAAGAGTCCTCTGCTTATTAAAATGGATGGATCCACTGGACAAAAGTCTGTTTTCAGGGATAACCAGGTAGAAATGTTTAAAAAATATACATACACACAGACACACAGACATACACAAACACATGTATCTACATACATACATACATACACACACATATATATATATATATATATATATATATATATATATATATATATATATATGTGTGTGTGTGTGTGTGTGTGTGTGTGTGTGTTTACTTAATTACTTACTTACTGCCCATTATGGAGGCCGTCATGTAGGGCAGAAACAAAGGACCTCTCCTTCTCTCTATCTTCAGTATATTTTGTATGGAGCCCCAGCTGTAGTTCAGGATCTTCATCTCTGTTTCTACAACTTGCCTATAGGCATTTTTTTCTTCCTCTCTGCTGTCTACCTTCTTGGGTCCACTGGAAAGCTATTCATTGATGCATCTTCTCTTCTGATGACGTGCTCAATCTGTCTCCATACTCTTCCTAAAATGATGTTGTCTTTGCTCTCTTGCTTATATCTGGTGAGCAGTTACTGGCTGGAGATGGGTTTGTGGCCAGAAATGTGCAGTGTCCTTGTTATATTATTGTTGTGGAAGGGTGACAGATTATAGATATCACTTGTCATCATCTGCCAGTACTCTGATTCATACAAGAGTGTGGACAGAATGAAGCTATAGTAAAGCCATATCTTAGTTGATTATGTACTGAGATGACCTCCATGTATTGTTTAGCACCCTGAAGACATTCCTGGCCTTGCTCTGTCTCCTCTTGGATGTCTGCTTCACTTGTTGGTGCTAGTCTATTCAAGACTTCTTTGAAATGCTCTGTGAAAATATGCGATGTCCGCCAACCTAGCTAGATAGAATTTTGTAGATAATTCAGTCATTTGTAAATATTAATATAATCCAACAGAAGAAATGGTGTTAAATGTTGAACGTCAAAAATGTAACAACAGTGCACTCTGCAGGAAGAAAGCTGATTAATCAAGCCTTGTATGACTGATCTCAAACTTGGAGTAGTGGTGTCTGAATCAGCAGATTCTTTCTATTGTTTTGGGACCAGAGTTAATTGCTAGATTTTACATATATAATGTCTTCAATTGCTGCAGTTTCCTGATCAAGTGCAAGCTTATTAAGAAATGTAACTGCAGAGTTTCTGTTGGCCTGGGAAACCTGAGAATTGTTAAGAATGATGTAATCTAAAAATGAGTCAGCAGGATGTATTATCAATTTAAAGGACTTTCTCAGAGACAGTGGTAGAGCATCTTGGCATTTATCTTCAGACCTGACTACTCACCAGCACTTGCTTTGCTTTAGTGTTTCTCTTAAGAAATAGATCGAAAATAGTAAGTTTAGACTAGCTGTTTTCTATAGTGATGTCAGAACTATTCTACTGTATTATTTTAAGCATTTTCCAGTGATCTCTGAACACTTGACTAGCACTGTGTAGTAGGAAGTATTGTCTTGTGTTTTTTATTATTTATTATTAAATATTTTTAAACCTTTCAACTCTGGCTGTTTTGTGTAGAGATAATTTAAGCTCTAGAGTACATTGCATGTATATAGTGATATTCTATAAAGCCATTCCAATTAAGTCTTGCTGCTCAGTCACACTTAACATTTGGATAATACTATTGCACAATAATAATTGGACACCCTTTGGTAAGGGCCTTTTAACAGCTTATAAGTAAGGGTCCTGGTGGCAGTAATTGCTACCTTATAGCCTGGACAGAAGGGGCAAAGCTAGTGAACCTGTGCCAGCCTTCCCCAGGAGTGTCTGTGTGGTTGTATATCAATCATATCTCAAAGTGTGTGTGTGTGTGTGTGTGTGTGTGTGTGTGTGTGTGTGTGTGTGTGTGTGTGTGTGTGTGTGTGTGTGTGTGTGTGTGAGCTACTTGGACAGGGACACAAAGCACTGGTTGAACAGTGAGAGTGCTAGGAGGACTTGGCTTGGGACCCTGGCTAAGGACCCCACTCTATAGCTGTGCCAGTAGGGAGTCTTATTGGGGACCAGGAGAGAAAGGGAGAAACCAGCCTCAAACTGACTGTGATCTATGCGTGCTCTTAAGGGAAATTGTACTTTACTGTGTGTGTACTTGTTATCCTTCCCAATGTGGACACCCCGCACTGGTGTTAGGGTTGAGGGTTGAGGCTCCTTGATTACTGAACCAGTGCACGGGCATCACATATTAATTGTTTGGCAGTGGTGGGATATCCACACCACATGTTAACCGGTTGGTTATTGGCTTGTAGTGTTGTGGATAGTGAATTCCTGTAGCTTGTGTACAGTGGTTACTGAAGGTGTTTTGTACTCTAAATCAGTCATGCAGTGAATATTTAGAGTTCAGATCACGATTTTTTTATTTCTTTTGTTAGCTTAGTTAGTCAGGGAGAGCAGGTAAGCATGTCAGCAAAAGACTATGGCAAACTGTCAAGAAGATATTTGGCTGAGAGGTGCCAGGCTAAGGGACTGGTGCATGGAAACCTCACTAAGGCAGACATGATTGCAGCTTTGGTCACAGCTATAGGAAACATTTTCCTGAGCATAGATGCAAGGCAGATGAAAGTGTGCTTGAATATGTTGCTGAACTGAGCACTTATTTTCATAGGTGGGTGAGTGGAT
The DNA here is from genome assembly GCF_019279795.1 of Protopterus annectens. Taxonomy (NCBI): domain Eukaryota; kingdom Metazoa; phylum Chordata; order Ceratodontiformes; family Protopteridae; genus Protopterus; species Protopterus annectens. The sequence continues at coordinate 1,862,822,455 of NC_056737.1, forward strand.
GTCATGTCACCACTTTTGAAGGGCTGTCAGACCTTTTGGTGAGGGAACAAGCCCTTAGCACTTTGCCTGAGGACATGAGGATCTGATTAGCTGATAGACAATGTGCTAATTCAGATGAGTTGGGGAAGAAGGGAGACTCATACTTAGCAAGTAGGGCATCTTTGCACAGGAAAGGGATCCCCAGTACTGCTCATGGGTCTAAAGAAACCCATGGTGGGCAGCCCAGACTGCCCCAACAGAATCTGCCAGTAACAGGGGAAGCCACTAGTCCAGGTACATGTCCAGGAGCTAGGGTTAAATGTTTTGAATGCAACCAGTGGGGACACGTGACATACAGATGTCCACGGAGGCAAGGTGGGGAACAAAAGGTGAGGGCGCCAGTAAGTGGGAAAGACAAAATGCCAATAGTAGGTTGTCTTGAGACAACAGGGGTACCGAACTACCATCCTGCAGATGTCCTGATAGGGAAGGATTTTGATGAGGCAGTGCTATGTGCTAATGCAGTTACAAGCAGTCAGACCTCAAGACAAACATGTGGGTCTGTTAGCCTGGGGGAGACCCAGACAGGCCTCATACTTACAGCTAGGACTGTTGAGGTGGTTACTTCAGGGAGGGAGCTACTCTATAGCAGTGAGACCAAAGGTGAGCCGCAGCTGCTTGTGGGTACTGATGTTCCATTGGACAGAGTGACTGCAAAGGTAGAGGTGAGTAGCAGTATCCAGGCTGACAGTAAGGCACCGCTGTCAGAGGATGCCAGACTATCTGTGGAAGAGGAGCTGGAAAGGGTTACAAAGAGAGAGAGTTCAGACAGTCTCAGCTCTCAGACCCTATATTGCAAGGCCTGAGGTAGGTAGCTAGTGAGGCACCTGGTTCTCAAGGGAAGGGGAATCTGTATACTGAGACAAAGGATTACTGTATAGAGAGTGGACCCCTGAGGGAGGCTAGAAGGTGAGAGGGTACAGCAGTTGGTAGTGCCTAGGGCCTACCATCTGGCGCTTCTAGCCATAGCCCATGATATTTCCTTTGCAGGTCACAGGGACAAAAAATGTACAAAGAGATGTATTATGCAGAACTTCTATTGGCCTGGAATTTCCAGAGATGTAACAGGGTACTCCAGGACCTGTGAGCAGTGCCAAAAGTTAGGCAAGGCAGGAGACAATGTGAGAGCTCCTTTGATGCCTTTGCCTGTGATTGAAGAGCCATTTCAGAGGGTAGCTATGGATATCGTGGGGCCTCTGAGTACCCCAAGTTCCACAGGGAAAAAGTATATCCTAGTGGTAGTAGTTTATGCTACAAGATACCCTGAGGCAATGGCTTTGTCCTCCATTGAGGCAGAAAAGGTGGCAAATGCTTTGTTAGAGATTTTCAGCAGGGTAGGTTGTCCAAAAAAATACTGACTGACAGAGGTGCCAATTTCATGTCAGACCTGCTGGCTTGTCTGTGGAAGTACAGTGGGGTGAAGCACCTGAAGACCACCTCTGACCATCTGCAGACTAATGGTTTTGTTGAGAGTTTAAACTCTACAATTAAGTCCATGCTATGGGCATTTGCAGACCAGTTTACACGAGAGTGGGACAAATATTTGCCCTATCTGTTGTTTGCTTACAGAGAGGTTCCGCAGGAATCCACAGATTTTTCACTCATTGAGTTGCTGTGTGGGCATAGGGTGAGAGGACCTCTAGATTTAATTTGAGATGAGTCACAAGGTGAGTGTGAATCTCACAAGGAGTCTGTTGTGGCATATGTCCTAAACCTCAGGACAAGGCTCAGGGAACTCATGGGCTTGGCTCAGGAGAACCTGGCAGAAGCCCAATGACAGAAAAAGGTATGGTATGATAGAAATGCTTGAGCTAGAAAGTATGCAGTAGGGCAGCAGGTAATGTTTTTCATTCCTGTCAGACACAACAAGCTGCAAGCAGCTTGGGAGGGACCCTACAAGGTGTTAAGAAAGGTAAATGATGTTAACTACATGGTGGAACTGCTAAGCAGGAGGCAGGGGCACAAATTGTACCATGTTAACATGATGAAAACTTACCATGATAGGGAGGCCCTTGTGCTGTGTATTTGCAGTGGATTGCAGGAGGATTCTGAGGGAGATCTGCTGACTGATCTCTTCAGTGAGGCTCAGATTGACACCTCAGTGGAAGGGGTAGCAATATCCCAGCAGCTATCTCCTACCCTGGTTCAAGAAATCTGAGCAGTGTTACACGGGTCTGGGGACATGTTCACTGGGAAACCAGGGTGCACCCACCTGGTGCAGCACCAGGTGGATACAGGACCCCAAAGTCCTATTAGGCAGGCCCCTTATGGGTTGCCTGGGAGAGTTAAAGACTCTGAGGGAGGAGATACAGGAAATGTTGGAACTAGGGGTAATTCAAGAGTCCAAAAGTCCCTGGGCCTCCCTAGTGGTGCTGGTGTCAAAGAATGATGGCAGCACCCAGGTTCTGTGTGGACTGCAGGAAATTAAATAGTCACACAGAGTCAGATGCTTACCCCATGCCTAGGACAGATGAGGTCTTAGAGAAGCTGGGTGGCGTTAAGTATCTTACCACCATTGATCTTACCAAGGGTTACTGACAGGTACCCTTGACTCCCAGTGCTAGAGAGAGAGGTCAGCCTTTGTGACTCCTTTTGGCTTGTATGAGTTCACAAAGATGCCCTTTCTGGTGAAAAATGCCCCAACAACTTTCCAGAGGCTGGTAGATCATATTTTAGCAGGATCAGGAGTGTTTGCCCTTGCTTACCTAGATGATATTGTCATCTGCAGCCATTCCTGGCAGAAGCACCTTCAACATGTCAGGGAGGTGCTGGGCAGACTACAGATGGCAGGGCTGACCATTAAGCCCAGCAAATGTCAGGTGAGTATGCCAGAGGTCTCCTGCCTGGGACATAGAGTGGGAAGTGTTAAGATCAGGCTGGAACCCACCAAAGTAGAAGCCCTTCAGGCATGGTCTGTACCTGTTATCAAAAAGCAGGTGAGGGCATTCTTAGGGACAGCAGGGTACTACAGAAAGTTCATCCCCAGTTATAGTACCATAGCTGCTCCTCTCAGAGACCTGACAAGGAAGACCAGGCCAGATAAGGTAGTGTAGACCACAACATGTGCGCATGTATTCCAGAAGCTTAAAGCAGCTTTTGTAGGACCCCCTGTGTTAGCCAGTCCAGATTACAGCAAATAATTTGTTGTGCAGGTGGATGCTTTGGACCATGGGGTGGGGGCTGTACTTAGCCAGATTTGTTCAGCGGGAGAAGAGCACCCAATGGTTTATCTCAGTTGTAGGCTCCAACCCAGGAAGGAATGCTATGCAGCTGTAGAAAAGGAATGTCTAGCCATAGTGTGGGCATTGCAGAAACTTCAGCCTTATCTGTATGGAAGAAAATTCAATGTAGTTACAGATCACAATCCCCTACCATGGTTACACCAAGCCAGCCAGCAAAACACCAAGTTACTTAGATGGAGCCTATGTTTGGAAGCATATGATATGTCAGTGCAGCACCACAGTGGGGTTAGCAATGCCAATGAAGATGGGCTCTAAAGATAAGGAATGGGGTAAGGTATACTCAGATAGATGTAACCCTCTCAAACAACGTTTCTCAAGGGACACTTGAAAAACTAGCTTGAGTTCTCTGGGGTGGGGAGATATGTTAGGATATGTGAAGGCTGCCAGCCTAGCTAGATATAATTTTGTAGATAATTCTGTCATTTGTAAATATTAATATACGCCACAAGCTTGTTCTCTTAAATGGAAGAAATGGTATTAAATGGTGAATTTGTTAATATTAATATAAGCCAATGGAAGAAATGGTGTTAAATGTTGAACATCAAAAATGTAACAACAGTGCACTCTGCTGGAAGAAAGCTAATAAGTCAAGCCTTGTATGCATGATCTCCAACTGGAGCCATGATGTATGAACAAGCAAATTCTTTCTATTGTTTTGAGACCAGAGTTAATTGCTAGATTATACATATATAATGACTTTAATTGCTGCAGGTTCCTGACCAGGTACAAGCTTACTAAGAAATGTAAATGTAGAGTTTCTGTTAGCCTGGGAAACCAAAGAATTGTTAAGAATGTTGTAATCTAAAATGAGTCAGTAGGATGTATTATCAATTTAAAGGACTTTCTCAGAGACAGAGGGAGAGCATTTTGGCATTTGTCTTCAGAACTGACCACTCACCAGCATTTGCTTTGCTCTGTCTGTATGTAAGTAGGATCTTAGACTTTAGTGTTTCTCTTAAGATATAGATAGAAAATGGCAAGTTTAGACTAGCTGTTTTCTATATTGATGTCAGAACTATTCTACTGTATTATTTTAAGCATTTTCCTGTGATCTCTGAACTCTTTGACTAGCACTGTGTAGTAAGAAGTATCGTATTGTGTTTTTTTATTATTTATTATTAATTATTTTTAAACCTTTCAAATGTGCCTGTTTTGTGTAGAGATAACTTAAGCTCTAAAGTACATTGCATGCATATGGTGACACTGTACAAAGCCACACCAAGTAAGTCTTACTGCTCAGTCACACTTACCACTTGGATAATAATATTGCACAGTAATAATTAGACACCCTTTGGTAAGGGCCTTTTTAGCAGCTGAAAAATAAGGGTCCTGGTGACAGTGATTACTACCTTATAGCCTGGGAAGAAGGGGCACAGCTAGTGAACCTGTGCCAGCCTTCCCCAAGACTGTCTGTGTGGTTGTATATAAATCATATCTCAAAGTGTGTGTGTGTGTGTGTGTGTGTGTGTGTGTGTGTGTGTGTGTGTGTGTGTGTGTGTGTGTGTGTGTGTGTGTGTGTGGCTGTGGGTGTGTGTGCGTTTGTGTGCATATGTGTGTGTGTGTGTGTGTGTGTGTGTGTGTGTGTGTGCGTGTGTGCGTGTGTGTGTGTGTGTGTGTGTGTGTGTGTGTGTGTGTGTGTGTGTGTGTGTGTGTGTGTGTGTGTGTGTGTCAGCTGCTTGACCAGGGACATGAAGCACTGGTTGGATAGAGAGAGTGCTAGGAGGACTTGGCTTGGGACCCTGGCTAAGGACCCCACTCTATAACTGTGCCAGTGGGGAGTCTTACTGGGGATCTGGAGAGAAAGGGAGAAACCAGCCCCAGACTGACTGTGATCTCTGTGAGCTCTTAAGGGAAATTGAACTTTACTGTGTGTGTACTTGTTATCCTTCCCAATGTGGACTCCCCTCACTGGTAATAGTGGTGAGGATTGAGACTCCTTGATTGCTTGGCCAGTCCATGGGCATCACATGCTCATCCCAGCATACTTCCTGCTCTTTCTGTGTTGTGAGTAGTCCATCTGCTTGTCCTTGAAAGTGCATTGTACGTTACACAAAATGTAACCACAGACTGTCCCCATTATCTTGATTACTTTCCTTTTTTCTGTATTTGCTGAATCCACTGCTTAGCTGCAAGGTTAAACATATATGCCTGCTTGTCCGCTTTCCCATTCTTTTGCCTGCTGTGTTTTCTTCTATACATTCCTGTTTTAACTTATGTTGCTCAGATATGGAGTCCACAAGTTTTTTTTTGCTGCCCTTCTGTCCTTAGTAGCTTGTCATGTGTCTTGAATTATCCACTGTTTCCTCTTCTTTGTCTTTGTCATCAGGCATGTTTTACTACTATTTTCATGTACTGAAGTGACCTCCCTTTTTTAACTGCATCTGCAGCTGTCACAGACTGTTTTTCCATGTCTGACAAGAGTTGGAACCTGTTTTTGATAAGTAAGATGAATCTCCTCTTGGTCTTGGGGTTTTGTAATTTGGCAGCTAAAATCACTGTCATCCTGATGTTCTGCATTCTGTTTTTCTGTGCTTCATCTTCACAAAAGTAGTCATTAGATAGTGGTCACTACCAATGTTCATCCCACTTCTCACTCTGACATCTTGCAGTGAACATCTCCAACTGTTGTTTATTATGGTCAATCTTGTCTGTGTTATTTGGTGAGCTCCAAGATAGTTTGCGAATATCATAATGTGGGAAGATAATCACTCTACGGTCAGGTTATTTGTGCTGCAAAATACAATATTTATAATATATATATATATATATATATATATATATATATATATATATATATATATAAATATATATATATATATATATATATATATATATATATATATATATATATATATATATATATATATATGAAGGTTAATTGTGAGGTGATGTTCAGGGAAGAGTTAAGACAGGCACTAGATGGCAGTGAAGAGTTACCAAATAGCTGGGTAACTACAGCAGAGCTAGTAAGAGAGATGGCTAGAAAGGTGCTTGGTGTGACATCTGGAAAGAGGAAGGAGGACAAGGAGACCTGGTGGTGGAATGAAGAAGTACAGGAGAGTATACAGAGAAAGAGGTTGGCGAAGAAGAAGTAGGATTGTAAAAGAGATGATGAAAGTAGACAAGAGTATAAGGAGATGAGGTGCATGGCAAAGAGAGAGGTGGCGAAGGCTAAGGATAAGGCGTAGAAATAGTTGTATAAAAGTTTGGACACTAAGGAGGGAGAAAAGGACCTGTACCGATTGGCTAGACAGAGGGACCGAGCTAGTAAACATGTGCAGCAGGTAAGGGTGATAAAGGATAATAAGGGAAACGTACTCACAAGCGAGGAGAGTGTGTTGAACAGATGGAAAGAGTACTTTGAAGGGTTGATGAATGAAGAGAATGAGAGGGAGAGAAGGTTGGACGATGTGCGGATGGTGAATCATGAAGTGCAGTGGATTATCAAGGAGGAAGTAAGGATAGCTATGAAGAGGATGAAGAACGGAAAGGCTGTTGGTCCAGATGACATACCTGTGGAAGTTTGGAGGTGTTTAAGTGAAATGGCAGTAGAGTTTTTAACTAGATTGTTTAAGGAAATCTTGGAAAGGGAGTGGATGCCTGAGGAATGGAGAAAAAGTGTTTTGGTACCGATTTTTAAGAATAAGGGTGATGTGCAGAGTTGTAGTAACTACAGAGGGATTAAACTGATCAGTCACAGCATGAAGTTATGGGAAAGAGTAGTGGAAGCTAGGTTAAGAAGGGAAGTGATGATTAGTGATCAGCAGTATGGTTTCATGCCAGGAAAGAGCACTACAGATGCAATGTTTGCTCTGAGAGTGTTGATGGAGAAGTATAGAGAAGGTCAGAAGGAGATGCATTCTGTCTTTGTGGATTTAGAGA
>NC_056737.1:1862832117-1862862117 GCF_019279795.1 Protopterus annectens
GAGTTTTTGTTCCTATCTGAGATTATTGGATAAAGTATTTTGAAGTATGGAGATTTAGACTAAGGAAATTGTGTGGCGGTACATGTTATGATATTAGATAATATTACATTGATTTTTGGCAATAAAGTTATGAATATAGAAACAGTGTGCTTTTTATTTACTTACCTTTCATTTATTCATTTACTTATTTATTTGTTGAAAACTTCACCAAAGGTTAGGGGAATGTAATGCAAAACTGAAGGTGCCCAGGATGAAACAGAGTACAGATGACACAGTTGTAATAGCAGCAAATTGGACAAATTAGAAAAAAAAATGAAAATTGATATAGAAGGGAAAATAGTTGAACAGGTCAACAGCTTCAAGTGCCTGGGATAGATGATTGAGGAGGAGAGCAGTCTGAATGAGGAGGTCAAAGCTAGAGTGAAAGAGGCTGAAGTCAATTGGCACAGAGTGGCAGTGGTTCTATATGACAGAAGAATGCCAATGAAGCTGAAAAGTAAGGTGAAGAAAACAGTGCTATGACCAGTACTACTGCACTGTACAGAAACCAGAGCAGTAAAGGTAGAGTAGTTAAGGAAACTAGCGGTGGTGGAGGAGAAGTGCCCAAGATGGGTTGTGCAATCCACACTGTGGAACACGTGAAGAAATGAGTGCATCAGATCAGAAGCCAAAGAGTCGCTCTAACTGCAGAAAAGGTCAAACAGAACAGATTACTTTGATTAGGGCACATGTGCCCAAAAGCAGAAGACAATCCAGTGAAGAAGATTTGGAACAGGCAGAAGGAAGACAAGAGGAAATGATAGCATCCAGCAAAGAGCTGGATGGATTGTGTGAGAGAAGACCTGCAACAGTCAGGCCTGACTATTGAAGAAGGTGGGAGAGAGGGGGGGTCCATATTAGATGAATGAAAGTTTATCTTAGCGAACGCTCACATGAGCGAAAATTGCGGAACTCAAAACCACAATTGTGAGATCACGGTACAGTGAAGATGGGAATATTTGCTCTTTCCTCACTGTAGTGCGATCTCAGAGTTGGAATACATATTTAGTGGGGGGTGTGTGGGGCACAGCCCCCCACAATTGCAGTTTCGAGTTCCTAGATTTATGCTCATGTGAGCATTCCCTAAGATAAATTTTCGTTCATCTAATATAGACCCGGAGAGAGGCATAGAATTGAGAGAGAGATGGAGAGAGTTAACATGACACCCGATCCATTGTAGAAAATAGAAAAAAGGGAGACTGATGATAATCGCAATTTATTTGTTGAACATAGTGCCAGTTTCCCTAGATGGAATATAGTTATATCATAAATGCACATGCTTAACTTTAACTGTGCATAAATTAGCAGACATGGTAACTTTATCCTTAGTTTAAGGGGATTATTTTGTGAAGAAACATTCTTTACATTGATACTTACAACAGTAGCAGTTTCTGAACATTGTTAAGTTCATTCATTTCTAAATAAATTTGTATATTTCACATGAACTCTCAAAGTAATCTTAGACAGACTTTAGCAATCTGAAAGACATTTATATGCTTTTTACATTTCTGTCCATGTTTGAAATTTTCTTATGTTATGAACAAAGCTCCTGACACTGAGATAAAGAAATTAGACTGATAGATATGTTCCTCATTTTTAATTATTATGCAGTGATGGCCCTGAACTACTGCATATGCCTCATAGATAGAAGGCCAAAAAGAGAGAAAATAAGCAGAAAGCCATTCTTTTCGAAGGATTCTCAAGTGGAAATGCTCTGTATAGGTTATGCTGAACTACATTTAAACTTCTGCGTATTAATAGACATGGCACACGCTTTGAAGTAGAAACACAGAGAGGAGCACAGTTTTAGAAGAACATTTTCTCACATGGTTGTGTATCTAGCAGATCTATAGCATATCCTCAAACCTGAAATCTGAGATTAGAGCAGAGCCATGTGTTATCAGTTCTAAATAAGATATCAGATTGAAGAGAAAAGTGTTGAAGCAGCCATAGGGCTGATGTGGCCAGGATGGGAATGGAGGTTCTGGTTTACCTTGTCTTGCTTATTAGCTTGAAGTGTTACTTACTAAAGATGCCTTGTTTAGCAATGTTCTCTACGTATTAATGTTTGTACTGCACTGATGTTGCCACTGAAGTAGAAGGTGAGTATTCTCTTTGTGATCAGAGAATAATCTCTCTCTTTCTTTGAGAAGGAGCAACCACAGAGTAGAATATGTAAATAAAGAGGAAGTGGGAAGCCCACGCACACCCACATTTGGCTGTGGGTGGTCTTGTCTTCTGCATAAATACTTATTTTGATGCATTATATATTAGCACAAACTTCCTTTCTGCAGAAATAGAAATGTTCAGAGCTTACTATGTACTCCAGGTACCCAGTTTCATGCTGAAATGTACAAGCCACTGTGTGTACAGCTTATGCATTTCCAGTCAATATAGTAAACGCTGTGGTCATTATTTATATAATACTGCCAATGTGGTGAGTAAAGATAATGCAAAATTGATTAGCTAATCAGGGTGTTTGTTTCTTAAGAAAAAACTATCTGATTTATTTTTTTCTGCGGACAACCAAGTACATGCAGTGGATATCTTTGCAGTATTAATGATGGACAGGTACAGAGCTGACTGTACTGATTCCCTTGCTGTGTTGGGATATGTAGGCCTCTGCCTGGCACAGAGATGAAAACAATGCATGTGATGCAAGACTAGAAACAGAAGGTAGTGATTTCAAAATGGGAGACAGACTAAGAGAAGTGGCTCAATGTAAAAACCACTACGAGAGAGGTAATTGCAATAAATCACTGTGGAAAATGGGTGGGTAAGGCCTTAAATTCACTTACCAGTTCAAGTGTAATAAGACAAGACTAGAATTTGGACTGCAAATTTTCAGGTAAGATATGGAATGAGTAAAAGGAGAAGTAAATACAAAGTGTAAAAGTTAATTATAGCACAATAGACCATTAGGACTGAGAAAGAAAGGGTAAAGCAGTTATAATAGTGAAGCAGCATATGCTGATAAGGAAGACAGGTGAGCAAGCTAAATGTTAGAGCTATATGAGACAGACATAAAGTGAACTGGAAAGAGATAGAAGGAAAATTAGAAGGATGTGAAAAATATGTTGGGTCATTACAAAGATGCGGAAGTTCTTATGGGAGTATGACTGAATGAGTGAGTCAGGAAGTGAGTGCAGTAGGATAAGGCTGGAAAGGATGATGTGTAGTGACCGGAGACACAGAAGCAGAGTACCTGTGGAGATGGAGAGCAGTAATCATATAATGAAATAAAAAGAATGAGGATTTAATCTTTAGCAGTTCAAAGTCAAGGGCAGCAGCCATTGCCATTGGCAATACTTAAGAGGATAAAAGTTGCGAATAAATTCATAAGTTTATAACTGGACTGTTTTAAGTTACAAAAGCTTATGAGGCAGAGTAATCAATAATCTAAAGTTAAGGCTGTAATTAGTGATAAGTACAATGTAATTAGTGATAAGTACAATCACAAAAGCAGTGGCGGCTGGTGACTTCCAATCAAGGGGAGGGTATAGGAGACAGCTGAATGGGTGGGGCCAATGTGAGTGGGTGTGACCAACTAGAAAGGGGAAGGGCTATGCTCAAAACCACAAAAACTGTAACTTTAATTAAATATGCTGCTCCGGGTGCCAAACCATCATTATGAGAGTCCAATCAAGACAAAATAAAGTGTAGAAGAAAAAAAATATTTCAATGTATTAGCTACATGACAGCTTATGTTAAAGTATTGGTTCCTGATAAGGGGGGTGGAGTGGTGCTTTTTGATATAGGCAGATATAATGAGAAGATATTTGAAATTTTGAATAACACAGAACAGTATGAAATATCATCATTAAATCAAGTCAATATTGTGCATCGATGTATTGACTTATATTTAGAAGAATATCTTTTGGACGAGAGAATAGACCAGGTATTATATGATTTTCTAAAAGTACAATACCCCTTACTTGCCACCATCAATGGTATACCTAAGGTACATAAAAATATTAATAATCCTCCATTCAGACCTATTATTTCTGGAACTTATAGTAAAACATTTCCTTTTGGGAAGGTCATTGATCAGTGGTTGAAAAATATATATAAGAATATCCCGCATATTATCAAAGACTCTTGGGAATGTCTAGGGAAATTCACGCAAGACATCTGGGATTCGCAATTGTTATTCATGACCATTGATATAAAGGACCTGTTTTCATGCATACCCAAAGGTGATGGTATAAATAGGTTTATGAATAGTGTTAGTACATATAGCGAGATAGGACAAGATAAGATAGATTTAATTTCAGAGTTTATTAATATTGTGCTTGATTATAATTTCATATACTTCGAGGGAGAATACTACAAGCAAAATAATGGAGTAGCAATGGGGGCAGCTTGTGCCCCCATATACGCCAATCTTGTATTGTTAGATTGGGAGAAAGAGTTTGTGTTGAATTCACCCTGGAAGGAGTATATGGTATTATACACCCATTATTTGGATGATTTATTTATATTATGGAAGGGTAAAATGGAAGAACTCACTCGGTTCATCCATTATATTAATAATACTACAACATATTTAAAGTTTACTCACAATATTAAAAATACAGGCATTAATTATTTGGATACATATATATCTTCTGATGGTACCAAATTTCAGTCAAGAATATACAGAAAAGAAACCTTTTGCAACAGTTACCTCCAGTATTCCAGCAATCATCCATACTCTCAGAAAAAAAGTATCATCAAGGGCCAATCCATTAGAGTGGCCAGGATGACAACAGATATGGATGATTTCCTTAAAGAGATGGCATATATTGGCAAATTATTCTTGGAAAGAGGTTATCCAGAGTATCTAGTAAAGGATGTAACTATGTACATCATTAAAGAATGGGGTAGGAAATATACACCGGTCCTAGGTATAGGACCATCACCAAAGCAGGTGTCCATAAATACTAGAACTGATAGCTGTGGACAAGAAGGAAAAAATTTTCAGAGGGCATGTATATTAAAGTTTGGCAAGCAAGCTAAGGAGATCAAACATATTATTGATAATAACTGGAATATAGTTACAAGTGATGAGAATATCAATGATAAATTAGGGGCAAGACCATCCTATGTATACAAAACAGATAAAAATCTTAAGCGAATTATTGAAATAAGATCCAATATATTCAATAAATATTCACATCAAAGAAGGGGCGTTACCACAAAATGTGGACATTGCAATCAATGCCCTAATATTATTGAGAAGGAGAGTATGGTGCTCCATAATATTATAAGAAGTAACATTACTTTTAGTAGGGGCAACTGTCAGTCACAGCACTTAATATACCTAGCAATATGTTCTTCCTGTCAATGCTATTATGTGGGTAAAACGGACAGGAAGCTCAAAGATAGAATATATGATCACACATATTGCATCAGGAAAAAAGATACAAATAATGCATTATATAGGCATTTAAGCAGTAGTTCCAGCTGTGAGTCTTTTCGATTTGGTATCTTGGAAGTGGTAAAACAGAATCCCAGGGGAGGTAATATAAAAGCAATGGTGGCAGAAAGGGAAATTAGATGGCAAATCAGGTTAAATGCAGCCACACCCCCAGGCTTAAATGATTATATAGCTACTAAACCACTTATAAGAAATTAAATAATGCAGTATAAAAGAATTTCTCCCTTGACAACACTTGGTCTCATTTTTATTATATTCATTTTTAAATGTATTATTCCTATATGCTGTTTTTGAATAGTTTGACCCTTTTTATATGTCTACTCATATAGGATTTAATTCTATTTATTTATCAATTTTATATATACATATACAATAAGAGAAGTATAGATTTTTATTGTTTTTATCAGGCAGACAGCATTGTCATTAGTATTTTAATGTTTAGTTAGGTGTAGCACTTTCTATATTTTTTCACTAGTAATTGTATAATGAGTTTGTTTATTCATTTTATGTATAGTGTGAAAAATGTTTTGTGAAGTTACTATGACTTTAAGTCCTTGTTATACAATTATGTGATTAATTTTGGCAGGCTTTTTTAGTGTATTTATATGCTTTTGGGACAGGATATTAGTGTTCTGAGGAAGTCTACCGTATTGTAGATGAAAGCGCTTAACCAATAATAACTGTGTTTAAATAAAATATTTTAATCAACTGGATCGTGGCATTTCTACTAGAACTTCATTGCATTCTCCTGAGATATTTACATGACAGCTTACTTAATATCTAGATGGAAACAAAAAAGGTTGTGAGGCATGAAAAAATAAATTACTTTTTAAATACATTACTGGAATACCAGTCAAAATCGAGTATAAGAAAAACAAGCAGCACTCAACTCAAACCACTTCTCCTTGCACTGCAGCTCTAATTATAATTTATATTCAGCTTTAGTAAAGTACCAAGTAACATGCTGAAAGTAGCAATCTCTGTCACACCCCCACTTGTAAATTTTTTTCTTATCCAAAAAAGACATGCTACCTGACAACAACTATCTACTTGTTTCATGGGGAAAATGTGATCAAAGTAAAAAATAAAAAGCAAACAAGAAACAAGCTCAATATACACTGCTTAAAAGATTACTGCACAGGTTATGGACCACACACGATAGATTGGCATTCTGTTTAGTTTGCAGTTAAAGCCTGCATAGATGGCTGCAAGTCACCAACAAATGTAATGAGCTTCTTAAAATAATGTAATCCTGTCCTTTATTACAAATATTGTCATATGAATTTCAATACCCAAGGCTTATACATTATCTAGTTATTTAAGTATTCTCTGCATGGCAACAACAGAAAGGCTTTCAATGTTGGCAATTCTTTAACAGTATGCTTATTAAAGCTTACTATCATCTTACAATCTCAGAAAGGCTTACCTGATGGTCATTAAAGCATTTCTACTTAAACACAGAGCAACAAGCACTTTCTGAATAATAATAAGCATAAATCATAAGTATAAAAATATGACAGAAACCAGAACATTCTGCAAAATCAAGGACAGATGAAAAGCCACTGTAGTACTTGTGTCTAGCTTGGATTAAAGCATTTCTACTTAAACACGGAGCAACAGGCACTTTCTGAATAATAATAAGCATAAATCAAAAGTATAAAAATATGACAGAAACCAGAACATTCTGCAAAATCAAGGACAGATGAAAAGCCACTGTAGTACTTGTGTCTAGCTTGGATGGGGGGATACTCTACACATTTACACTGCATAACTGCTCCTTGTCTTGCTTGGACATATCCAGAGTCACTACATAAGGGAGTGGGGTGCAACAAGTATGCCACAATTTGAAATGTCTCTGTCTGGCTATGATGGCCCTGACACATTTGTCATACCTCTCAACCTCAGAGCAAGAATTCTGGACAAAGCCATACATAGAAGTAGAACAAAGACCCAAAAATAAGGATAGTTTTTAAATATTGCTCCTATAAACTTATAGATAGATAATAGACTAGTAGATCTTGCATTAGTATGACTTTTCTGAAGGGTATAAAATCTGAAACTGAAATGTCCATTATTTTCTAACTTCAGTCTTTAATGACTTGCCACTAATTTGCCAAAAAAACACAATTTTATGAAAAACGGAACAAAAATGTGATGCAAAAATATAAAATAGTCACACAGTACAGCTGGGAACCTGTCAAAGAAGGGACACTTTTTTAATATTAGAACTGCTAACTTGAGCAGCTGACAAAATAAAAGAATCTACATGAATTTCGGAAATAAAAGTAACCTATAACTCTGATTATTACAGTTATTTAATAATTGTAAACCCTCCCCATTTTCTTCCAGAATTGCCATTTTGCGGAGGGATTATTAGGGAAAGAGCAACATTTTGAGCCAAAATCGGGGGCAGTTGAGAGGTTTGGATATGCCTATTCTATAAAGCAATTTATTTGCATGTATCTCTCAACCTGTTAATGTAGGAAATCTGGACAAGGCCAATTATATTGTGGGAACATATAAACAGTACTAAAAATTGCTCTTGTATAAACTGAGACAGTTGCTAGAATAACAGGTCTTGCTTTAGCATGCATTTTTCTGAAGGTTATGAAGTCTGAAACTCAGTATCTGCCATTATTTAGTGACTTAATTCTTAAATGATTTGCCAGAAAACCACAAATTGTATGAGGAACAAACCAAAAATAAGAAGCAAAAATCTATTCATTCTGCAAAAAATCTGGATAGCTGAGAGATATAGTTCAGGCATGGGGCTGTCTTTGAGTTTGCTGCCCTTCCACCCTCACAAAATCATGGTCAAATGGAGCCTCCCCCTGCAGCCATTCCAATGAACCATTACTTGGCTATGTCACCCCACTTACCATAAACACTAATGTGCATACTGCTTTACTTCTGCGATGATTTGGACTTAGTTTGAAAGTTTTATTTTGCATTTTACAGCATAAACACTAATAAATATCTGCTAAATAAGCAATGCAGTCTCACAATGAAAACAGACTTAGCATTAAAACTTCTCTGCCCTTGAAACTGACATTCATTAAAACAGCATTGAAACCCACATCCAAAGAAAATACATTTTGCCAGTGGCAGATAGAGATTAACTTTGGGTCTGGGCTGTTTTCAAATTACAGGCCCCTTGCACATGAAACATACACATGCTCTTTCATACACCTTCCTGATTGTATTAAATTATATCCCTTGTACAATACAGTGCAGTTTTAGAGGGTGTTTTAAATTTATTGTTTTGAACATTTTTCCAGTAAACAATGAAACAAAATGCATGCACCAATAATGACAAAACTGCCCAATTCAGAACATTTCCTTCATAAAACTCTACTCAAACTTCTACAATTCACCAGTATCAGTAAATATGTGCAATCTCTGAAAAAGTAAGTCATCTAAATAATTCTACATTAAATAGATCTGTAACTAATGAAGAGGTCGCTGCTAGCAAACAACTTTATATTTCATTGTTTCATCAACAAATAAAGTGCCTGCTGCCCTTGAAGAATAAATTGCCTATGTTACACTAAAAAAATGATAATCTAGTAATGTTGCAATAGGGAATGGATGGTAAAAATTATAACAGTTTCATAGTTACTAGGTATCTTCACCAAAAAGGAATGCAGCATCCACCCCCTTTGCAACACAGTACAGTATCAGCAATGCATATATTTACTGTGGGAGTAGAACCCAGAGCGTTCTGTATCAAAAGCAAGTACACTACCTGTTGAGCTATTAACAATGCAAGCAGACTCTGCATAAGCAGCACTAAACTTTTGCTCGCCTGCAGCTCTCAGCTCCTTGTAAAATCTACTCACTCAGCTGTATCTCTGAACTTTGCAGCACAAGAAATCTGGAAAAAGTCAAAATGTATTGGGGGGGGGGCAAAAGTCCAAAAACCAGGGACACATTTTAAACATTGCTTGTATAATGTTGGAAACTTGCTAGAATAAAATGCTGTGTTATCACTATACATTTCACTGTCAAAACTTGAACTCAGGACCCTGTGCAAAACAGTCAGAGCAACATACCACTATGTCAAATCAGCTGCTTTGGGAATGAGAGGAAGACTGAAACTTAAATGGCTACCATTTAGTGAATTCAGTTCTCACCATAGCTGTCTACCTCTTAGCACAAAACACTTGAACAAAGCCAATAATGGAGGAATACAGCCCTCAAACATATTCAGTGAGTTCAGTTCTCACCATAGCTCTCAACCTCTTAGCAAAAAACACCTGGACAAAGCCAGTAATGGGGAATACAGCCCCCGATCATATTCAGTGAATTCAGTTCTTACCATAGCTTTCAACCTTAGCACAAAAAACCTGGATGAAGCCAATAATGGGGGAATACAGTCCCAAAAACAGGAACACATTTCAAATATCCATCTTATAAACTTAGATACTTGCTAGAATAAAAGGTTTTGTGTTACCATGTACTTTCTGAAAAATATGAAGTCTGAAATTCAAATACTTGTCATTTTTATTTAACATTTGTTACCCAGGAAAGTCTGACTTGGAACAAAAGCCAATTTTCAGCAGAGGCCCAGGAAGAAACACTCCAGACACATGTCTTTGTAAGATGGGAGGACACCAGAGCAAACCCACACAAACACAGGGAAGACATGCAGACTCCACACAGAAGGCACCCAGCCAAGAATCAAACCAGAGAACATGTAGATATCAGGCAATAATGCCACCACTGCACTACTGACTTTGTAAGGAAACAAAATGGCAGAAACCACAGATTTTATGAGGAACAGAACAGAATAAGTATGAGGAAAAAATCTGCAAATATTTTGCAAATGGTGGTGGGTAGGGAATTCAGGCTTTTGCCACCTGGGCCCAAGGTGCAGGGTTCAAGCCTGTTTTCTACACACCATCATATAGCACTTGTGGCATTTCACATAGACACACACACACACACACACACACACACACACACACACACACACACACACACACACACACACACACACACGCTCCCTTTGTATTCTTTACGTCAAATTCCGTACAATCAAGTTGTAACATCCATCCACAGCCTGCAACAATGCATCCAAGCATGTCCTTCCTCAAGTTGTAAGATCCATCCACAGCCCGCAATGACACATCCAAGCATGTCCTTCCATCTAGCCCATAACGATGAGCGCACGTCCTTCCCGCAAGAGCAGAGCAAACTGGGTGCTACCCAGCCTGCAGACATTATAGTCCGATCCCCCTTCAAGTCTATGCAGTTGTAACTGCATAGACTTCTGGGATAGTGCTTCTGCATGCTTTCTTCCTAATCCAGATTGCTGGTGAGACAACAGTCTGGATTCTGTGCGCATGCTCTAGCTTGGTTCACCAGGAGTCTGGAAATCGCGTGCATGTGCGATGTTCTGTGACTCATGTTTTTATTTTTGTATTTTCTTTTTATATGTTATTTTTTCCTTTGTTTGAAGCTGGGGGGGGGGGGGCTGCAGTCCTGCAGCCCAATAGCACGAGCCGCCTCTGCAGAAAAGTTACAAGACTAATTCTGGTACAGTACAGCAGTACTTTGCATAACAACTGTAGTCTTTAAGTAGCAGTTTTCTATATGAAAGAAAATAAAATATGCATGGAACTGTTATTTTTCTCACAAGACATTAATGCATTTAATATTATTAGCAGATAACTGTGAGGAGGTCAGTGAGATCACTGTTAATAATTTATGCTAAGTTGCTGCTGCTGTGTTCATAGTCCAGCTAAGTTTTGGATGGTAACCTCACAAGCAATCAGTAGTAAGCTTATGACCATTCCAGAAAAACTTACATGAGTAACTAGCATATACCCTTCCAGTGAGCAGCTTTGTCATTTCATCCTACTGTTCAGTATTTATAGTCAGACCAAAGATAAACACACACACACACATACACAGACACACACATGCTCACTTGCACATTCACTTGCACTCACACACACACACACACACACACACACACACACACACACACACACACACACACACACATATACACACACATGAATACACATGTACGCGCACACACACACACACACACACACACACACACACACACACACACACACACACATGCATACACATGTACACACACACACACACACACACACACACACACACACACACACACACACACACACACACACACACACACATCCACAGGCTAAAGGATAGTCTAATGGTGCCTTCATTACTACTGGTATAGTACATTTAGCTTGTATCTTTGCCAAGTGATAATGCAGATTTAACAATTTTGGACCTAATGGATGCAATACCTAGTGCGCCATCTAGGTGTCTCCCCAAGTGGTGAGACATTGCCACTTCTTTCCTATCAGTATGGCTGTACTGACAATATTCACTATTTGCTATTCACTCCTATTTCCACCTATCTGACTCTATCAGTGCCTTGGGACGTCTGGGATATAATGAGGACTTTACACCTGTATGCTACAATCCTGGGCTATCTAAATACATGACTCTGTTCCAGACTCAAACATCTGATACTATGAGATAAGAGATACTCTTCATATAAGTCTTGTATGATGTCTGCAGACATATGTGAGTGTTCCCTGAGTATATAAAAGCTGTCATGCTTTTTTCATAACTAAATATAAAAAGTGTACCCTATATATGTCTATAGTAATACAAACCCAACACTGTTAAGTGTATGGATTTGAAACATGAGAATAGACGGTTCATATATTTTATAAAGTAAAATGATCATGGCATTAGGTCAGACTGTTGTAGCCAATGTTGTACTATAGGATTTATGATTCTGTGACAATGATTACAAAACATTTTTTTCTGCCTTTTATGTTTCTGTTGTTATGACTACAGAGTATGCTTTTTCTGCTTGCCAAGTTTATATAATTAATAATACTAATAATAATAAGAAGAAGAATAGCACACGAATCGTCAGATATGTCACCCTTATAGTTATTAATAATGAGCCTTATGATATCCTGTAATTATCATGTTTTACAAAGTGAGTACACACAAAGTTGTCCCATGATATGTGTCTTCTGCAATACTCAAGCTATGTTTTTGCATACATATCTTCCCTAAGGGGGCTCAGAAGAGCACACATGTATCATTAGCTGTAATGTACTCATTACCAGTTAAAAGTGTCTTGTGTGCCATTGGTACGTCATGTTGAGCTGCATGCAGCAGTAGCAGCTACCATTACTTATTAAGCAGATTTACCTCCAACACAGCACTTTCTGCATTTTACTTCCGGTGGTGACATCAAAACAAAGTAACAATACTATAAGTAGCCAATTCTGTTTGTCAAAGCAGTTGTTTTCTGCTTCAGAGATCACAGTAGAGTTCAACTTATTGTTTTGGACTGCATATAGTGTTACAACATGCACCAGCTGTTCTGCTGTCAAACTAAAGATTCGATACATAGATCAACAACCTAGTGTTTGATTTTGTTTGAAGAGTTTCATATTATTCTGCAATGTCTACTTCAGAAATAAATATTTGTTTGCTTTATTTTGACAGCCACATACATTTTGCTGTTATTGCTTCACTATAAGTTTTCTTTTGGATAATGGTGAACCGTATCAAGCACAAGTGAAAGCAAGTATTTTGTCATGTCAAGGTAGTTCATGTGGATGGAAAAAAAGAAACACTGTCCATATTTTTGTTGAGATATAGATGTGCATGTTAAAGGATAGGTAGTTAAAGACTCTAGCATGATGGTGCTTGGGTCAGCAGAGAGAGAGAGAGGCTATAAGTTATGAAACAATGCTGCATGATTTGCATGTGTCATTGGCAGAGCTCTGTAGCTGTCGATAATGTGACATGTAAACTTATTACATATACTTGGATGCAAAGGAGTGCAGGATCACCATTAGTCTATAGGTATTTGCTAAGTGATGGCATTTTGGATAAAAAAAGACACACCACCATCAACACTACTGCTACCTTTACTGATGAGAATAAATGAGAGATCAGCAGTAAATCACAGTAAGGAGTGGGTACAGTTAATACAATGGAACTAGGTTTCAAAGTCAACACAGATGCCCACATTTTCTATAATCAGGATGACATCGATGGAGAGTATTTTCTTACTGAACTCCTAGGGTTGTGCAGTGCTACATTGATATTTTTAACCTTCAAATTTGGAATTAATAGGCTGGCAGCCAAAACAGAACAAATTTGCCTGAAAAAAGGGTAGAATGGGGGCCATGAAGGTTTCAACAAGTATGTGAAAACCCTAGAGATAAAGGTTTAGGATATCCCTGATGAAACTTGGGACTACCTTCCATCACATTCCATTCTAACACATGTTAGGTAATCTTGCAATGGCACAAATAACTAAGTCAATTCTTAAAGACAATAATTCTTTGTTTATTTTGTGGCATCATTATTAGATATGGAACCACTTGGCCAACATGGTGAACTTTGCTCTTTCCTACACTATAGTGCAATTTGCAGTTGGTATATTTAGTTGTTGGGTGTGGGGGAGGGTCAAAGACCCACCACTTGGCTGGGTTTGATTTGCTTCTGTTTGCTGTTGAAGTGTTGTTGGACAAGTGAGTCATTTTCTGGAGTTATTTTATGGTGATCTGGGTGTTCATGAAACTGCATCTTCGGCATCTTCATCTCGTTGTTATGAAGTTCAAAGAAGTGGGATCTGCATAAGCAGAAGTAGATCCATGACCAAATATATTGCCACCTATATTATATTTATACATGCATTTTAGACTGAGAGTATGACTTAAAGGTTAGCAAAATGTCAGAAATGTTATCTGGTTAGCAGAAAATAAAATAATTAAAATAAGCAAATAAATCTCATTTATGTCTTTATGAAAAAAATATTATCTCAACGAAGCATGTAGGTGCTGTTAATTGCACAATGTAAGTAACCTAAATTCCAAGAGTGAATAAAGCTTGTAAGTAAGTATTGCATTCATGATGTTTCCCTTGTCTGTTTCAAGTAGCACTGTAACTCATCAAGTCTGTATGTTTCTATCTGTCTGTATATATCCATCTATTTTACATCCAGCATGTTAATATACATACACATGTACATAGATCGCATCTCCCTCTCTCTTACAAATACACACAGACACATGCATGACCACATACAGGCATACACACACATGCACATGCATGCATACATATAAACACACACATGTATGCATATACAGGCATACACACATGCACATGCATGCATGCATATAAACACACACATGCTCGTCTGCAAATACATGCATTCACAAACACGCACATGCTTGCTTGCATGCACAAGCACACACACACACACACACACACACACACACACACACACACACACACACACACACACACACACACACACACACACACACACACACACACACACACACACACACACACACACACACACACACACACAGATGCTGACAGAAAAATGCATAAAACATAACCTAGCTAAAACTGCACAGTTGAAGTGGCAGTTTTCTTGTGAAAACAGCTACATTTCATCACATGAAGATTGCAATAAACACAGTTATGAAAAAGGCTGCATTTCCATTTTAATGTAATAATGTAATGGGACACATTGTTGCCTATGATGTCATGTTTTAATTTCCAGCAAGAAGACATAGATAGCTGAGAAACTATCATCTGCTGCATGTTCTTGGCTTATCTGTTTGTTAAGTAGATGAGTGAATAGGCCTTTTTTTCTCCATTTTAAGAGAAAATTCAGATGATAAGGGCAAGGATAACTATAACAATTCAGAAAAAATAGGGAATTTAATATAACCAATCAACAAGCTTGACTTGGGGAGGTGGCAGAAACCAGGATACTTAAATAACTTGTACTCAGAGCACTGTCACAACAAGATGAAATTGGAGATAAACTAGAACAACCACTGGAATGTTACAAAAAGGTGTGCTGAGAGGCTTCCTTATAATCCACTTATTATAGGTTTGTAGAAATATAACTTTTTTCACACAGCTGTTAGTCAAAAATTCCTCCTACTAAGAGAAAGGGCATCAGACATTGATGTTTAATTATGTTCAAGAAATGCACTTAGCATCTGTAGCTAATGCATACATATTAATACATACTTGGGGTTCTCAGTGGGATGACTTCCATACACCTTATCTAGTCACAGCTGTAAGCTCCATCTGACTGAGATCAAATCTACAGTACTGACCTCCCTAATCATTGTCTTCAGCTGGAAAACACTGCTACTGGGGCTTGTAAGTATCTGCAGGCAGTGAGCCCTTTGCCTTATCAAACATTCTCTTTTTTTCATATTTGTTTGCTATTGGAGCTGATATAAATAGTTTAAATGGAGGTGGAAGGATTGGCCCAACATGAGTGGTTTCAAGAGGCTTGCAAACAAGCATCTTCATTTAGATTTTTCATTACCAGGGTTATCTCATAGCAAGAGGTTTTCTTGTTCGATTCTCGGCTGGAGTGCCTTCTGTGTGGAGTCTGCATGTCCTCCCCAAGGTCGAGTGGCCCTCATGAAAGATATGCATGAATGGGCATGCCTTCACTGAAGGTTGGGCGTTGGGCTTGCAACTCGGCACCATAAAATGCGACTGCCAATCATTAGTGGACAGGAGTTCTGCTGTGGCGACCCCTAACCGGGAAAAGCCGAAAAGACAAACAACATTAGCAGGGTTGTTACAGAGTTGAATCTAACAATTTGAGCCCTCATCAATTTGGAGGTCAGTGACACGTAAGTGAACCCTTTAGGCCTACTGGATTTCAAAGAGTGAATACTCCTTTTTATGTGGAAATGGTGAAGGCATTACAAAACCAAAGAATACTACTACATGCAAGTTTACATCAGGAGCATTAATCACCTCATTTGCTATGCCTTCATGACCACAGATCTGAAATATGTTGTATTCTCACAGAGATTGCAATTTTACTTAAGTATGTATGTATGTTGCTTTAAAGTCTGTGAGTAGCATTTACAGACATTTGCACATTTCTTTGACCTTGATATAAGTGGCCTCCTCTGTTGTTTTTACACAGCATGATAAAATACAAAGAAAACTATAAAAAAAAAGTAAAACAAATGAAGTTAAAATATATGAAATGCATGCAAACCATTAACTGGAAGTCATTTGGTTCACTGATATCAATGGATGTGCAAACAATGGTTCTTAAATATCAAATATGACGGATAAATACATCTAATATATATGTGCATCATGTTTTGAAACATCAAAGCAACAAAGTGTTGAGTGATAATGTTTCTGTGAGCCATGACAGAATCAGATCAAGTTGTCAGTTAGAAATGAACAGAGAGAGACTGCTAAGGAGCTGCAATCTAATATTGTGGAATGCACCTGAATGGAACCAGAATGCATTGATCTGTATTCTGTCCTCTGCAAAAAAAAAAAAAAAAAAGAAAAAAATAGAAAAATATCAATTGTAGTGACAAAACTGCTAAAATGTTGACTGCATTTAACTTGCATTTTGCAGCATGGAACATAACTTGTAATAGCATTTTTTTTTTCAAAAAAACTGAATACTTGCTAACACCAACAAAACAAAAAAGATACAAGGATCTATAGTAATACTGGGAATACTAAGGTTTTCTTAGGCAAGGAATAGTCAAATGTGAAAATGTGTATCTCCTGATTATTTTCTTGTATCTACCACAATGGAAATCATGAACACAAGTACATAATTGTAATGTCTTAGGATTTTCCTGGAACTCTCGCTCCATATTTTAAGAAGTTTGAAATATATTAAGAATATCTTCTGACAGGCTGAAATTAGCAAGGGCCTCATTTTCTAATGTCTCTTTAAGTTAATACAAATTTTAATCTGTGTAGAATCCATACATGTCACAAATGCAGGAATGTCAAGAATATTGTGATATTTTGTAAGGTCTGTTCCTGCAGCTCTCATTTCCCCATTTCTGCAAACCTTGTGCACTGAAGGGGAATGACTCAGCCTGTCATTATGTTCTGCTGATTAAGTCTTTAGTTTCCTATGTAACATCCTGGCAGGCTTTACCTCTTCTTAATATTTAAAAGGTTTTATAGCTGAATACATTTGTAAGGAGCATTAAAGATTTTAGTGCTAGTGTGAACTATTACTAGTGTAGTGGTGTGGAACATTATGGATTTTTTGAAAAGGATATTTTATCAAGAAATTCAAACATGATACATATGGAACAGTTATAGTGACTGCTACTTGCAAATGCACTGTCCTTTGATAAAATGTATGCATTGTACCATTTTTAATATGCAGACTAACATTCAAAATTCAGGCATGATACTAAATAAAAATGAGCTGATATATGAACAATACTATTACACACTGATTAATTTAAACACATAATTTCACTGACCAGTAAAAGTATACATTCAAATATAACAGGCCACTTTATCTAATTTATAGTAACCAATTATAATTAAGAAGATGTGTCTTAGGATAAACAATTCTGAATTCATGTGAAGACCACACAATTGATGGAGGATGTTTATGTATAGTTGATAAGACAAATTGCTGCCACTTTATGTATTTATTATATTTGTTTACCAGAATACAGCAATGACCAACTGCATTAGCTAATACAGAATACATAATGGACATAAGCTGAATACATTGACACATTTTCTAGGCAATAAAGAATAACAGCACACTTTTATTACAGAATAAACCAAAATAAGTGCCCAAACTCATTTACAGTACATATATATTTATATTCTTCTAAGAAGCCATGGAAAAGGCAGGTAATAGCAATAATTTAGGAAGAGTGTAAACATGTTACCAGGTACGCAATTTCAGGCTAGGTAGCCAAATGTTTTTCAATCCAAAGGGAGAAACATCTGCTTCTGGTTAGATGATAAACTTTTGTATCAAGCTTACAGTTTGTGATGGGAAGTTTCTGAATTCTTTTGAAAAGGAATATCAGGGTACAGTAAGCCACATTGCATATACTTCTGACATGAGACTTGTGCTGTCCAATGACTCAGACCTGCAGAAATATCTATAGTGTTTTGCTAGGAGGTATAGGGTAGCAGATAGTGCAGAGATATTCTATGTTGTCCTTTCCTGGTGTGAGATTAGCTATTCTTTGGTACAGGTCAAATGATATGGAAAACTCTAAATAAAAAAAACTCTAATATTAGATTTATTACAATGACTGCTATGAGGGCTTTCTGGAAGCAGGAGGGAAGTTGTAATATTTTACCTGAAGCGGATACAGTGAGTGAAATTGTAAAGTGTGTAAACCTTTTTTCATTTATCCAAGGTGGCAACGTGGTTGAAGTGATTAGAATTTGTCTTATTCTGAATTAAATGTCTTCATGGATGTCTATAAGAGAGAATCATCTTTATGGTGAACCAAACACCATTCCCTAACAGTACCATTAATCAAAGGAAAAGGACACAGAAATCCCATAACACCAATCAAGCACAACACTAAACCAATCCCCTTACCTAACCCAAACCCTATCCAGCAATCACTTGCACACGCACACTACCTGCTATAAAGCAGACATGCACATTTTCAAAATGACCACCTTTACAGCCAAACATTCATTTTCCAGTATACTACTACATAACTATAATATGTAATGCTTAAATATAACCAAATGTGATTCTTGCAAACGAGCAGTCAAGCATTTGTGCTGTCGCCCATTTGTATTCTTACAAAAACTTGTATACCAAATGAAATACAACCGTGTGTGTGTGTGCATGTGTGTCTGTGTATTTCTATTGTGTATGTGTTTTCATTGGGTAGACTATGAAACATCTAAAACCCATAACATCTAATTTCATAACACTGAGACCAGAACATCTAAAACCCAAAACATCTAAAACCAATAACATAGAATTTCATAACATCTAATAGTACAAATCACATGAAAATAACATCTCCTCCACATATAATGACATATAATGACACCAAACTACCAAACACACTTTTTTCTATGTTTCTGCACCCCCATGTGGGGGGCTCCACCCCCACACCCCCTGTAAATTAAATATACCAACTCCAAGATCACACTACAGTGGGAAAAAGTACATTTTCTAACCCACTGTAAAAAGCCCCCCTGCAGAAACGTAGTAAAATGTGTGTTTGGTAGTTTGGTGTCATTATATGTGGAAGGGATGTTATTTTCATGTGATTTGTACTGTTAGATGTTATGAAATTCAATGTTATGGGTTTTAGATGTTTTGGGTTTTAGATGTTCTGATCTTAGTGTTATGAAATTAGATGTTATGGGTTTTAGATGTTTTGAAGGGGACTCGTTTTCATCTCTTCTATATATATGTGTATATATATATATATATATATATATATATAGAGAGAGAGAGAGAGAACAGAGAGAGAAAGAGACAAAGCTATATAATATCATTATCAATGTTTTAAGTAAGCAGCTTGCTACAGTAATAAAAATTAACTCTCTTTTTTTTCTATTATTCTTAGAGAAGGCTGGTTTTTTTTTATTCTTTAAGGTGGGGGCACTGGTTTGGGGATCTGTATAGGGCAACATCTGAGCTAGCTTTATTTCTGATACATATAATTTTGTAATGGAAGAAAGAACTGAATGCATAGAAAAGATGCAGAACAACAAATACTAGTACTCATTCATTTCAAACATTTGGTCATAGGACTGTATCTATCTGCCATAATTAATATATATTCCATATCTTTTCAAATATATCCTGGGAAACCTACATCACCACTAACACACAAGCACATAGATTCCTGTACTATGTCAATACAGATGCTGTGGAGCAATTAGTCAGAGTACCCACTAGGGGGAATAGCATCTTGGATCTTGTCCTTACTAATATGCAAGCATCTTGCACCATTCCTTGCACATTTTCATCACTTGTTAGGTCTGAACATGAAGCACTCTCCATTGAATTAAAACTAAAATTAAAGTTCCCTTCCACCCGGCTCCTGGCGGGACTGTTGACTGGGCCGGACTGCCCTCAGTGCGGCCCGACCGCGTCCCTTCCACCCAAGGTATATTTAGAAATTCTTTTAAGACAATCTTTCTACTCCTGAGTGATACATTGGCAAGTTTCAAATCAAATCCCCATCAAACCATGTTAATTCCACTGAATAGAAGTAA
This sequence comes from Protopterus annectens, assembly GCF_019279795.1. NCBI lineage: Eukaryota > Metazoa > Chordata > Ceratodontiformes > Protopteridae > Protopterus > Protopterus annectens. Next base: position 1,862,852,654 of record NC_056737.1, read on the forward strand.
TGTGCACCACCACATTATACTATCATGCAAAGAGCTACATAGAGTCAGCTGTACCCCATAAAAACAAGTGCAATGCAAACCCCATCTGGCTGAACCATAGTATCAACAGACTTTATAATAAAAGGGAGGGAAAGAATTTTAATCAAAAGTAAGAAGAGCAATTCCTTGAATGTTAAACCCCTTGTTACTGAAATAAACAAACAAATCAAGCACTTAATAAAATCAACCAAAACCAAGTTTGAGGCTAAAATAGCTACCCAAGCCAAAGTCAAAGACAATCACAAGGCCTTTCTTATTCATGTTGGTAATCTCAAAAGCACAACACAGTAATGTACTGAGCTGATTGTGAATGAAATTACCTACACTGAGGCTGAAGATATAGAAAATAGGCTGGCCGATAAATTTAGCTCTAACTTTGCCACCCTTTCTCCACTCTGTCTATCTCTCATGATATACCTGAAACTGTCTCACCTCCAGCTATCACAAAAGACCCAGCCCTAAAAGTATTATCAGATGCTAAAAATATTGCATCAGTGAGTACTGACAATATCCCTGGATGCATCTTAAACAGCATGAAACACAATTTAACCATGCCTCAAACAACACTGTTTATTCTACATCTCCATACAGGTTTTGTACCAAGCAAATGGAAGACAGCTATAGTCATTCCTCTGCATAAGACAGGACCTTCTACAGACCAGGCAGTTGCAGTTTGTTAAGTCTGACCAGCCTCGTATGCAAAACTATGGAAAGACTTATCTCTTAGAATTAATCATTCAGGACATAGGGAACCTCCAAACATTGGAGCCATCGCAGTTTTGATTCGTCAAAGGAAGATCATCCTTACTCATCCTGGTGGATTTTTTGAAGAGGTCACCACAGTAATGGATGAAGGCAAAATGCTACATACCACATACCTCAACCAAGCCAAAACATTTGATACAATTCACTACTTAGGCATTGTAGAAAAGCTAAACAAACTGGAAATAATCCCCTATGTTTATTTATGCACCACATTGCCACTGTGGTGAGAAATCCTTCTATGTGGCACATCTCATTACTAAGGGTTTTGCATCCAGGAAGAAAAATGTCATTGTCTCCCTCTACTCTTTCCTCATTAGGCCAATCATCGAGTACAATGCCCCATTTGGCATGTACCTCACTAGACACCTACAACAACTGGAGAGGCCACACAAATACCTCACAAAGAGGATCTTAGGCCTTAAACATTTGTCCTATATGGACAGACTCAATAAAACTCCAACTATTCTCTGTCTCATATCACCTACTTAGAGGCAATCTCTGCTTGACTTACAAAGCCATGTCTGACCCAGCTCTGTTAGAAATGCTACATCTAAAGAAATCCAAATCCTTCCACACTACACGCTCCAGAGACCTCAACCTCATTACCAAAAACAACAGAACAAGTTGGAGGGACAGGTTCATTACCCTCAGACTGCCCATGCTATGGAATAGACTTCCCATACATGTCAAGTGGAGTGCCTCACTGGCCCGCTTCAAGAGAAAACTTGATGAGTGGATGGGAAATAGAAAATTTACCCCAGGGATTACTCCAGTGGCTTTACTTGACAGAGGCACTGGGAACTAAGGTTGGGTGGCACAATGCCAGGGTAATCCTATGGGGTAGGCTTGTAAAGGCTCCAGAGCCATTAGCCTAGTACATACCTATAAACCTATGAACCTATGTCACCACTTGGATTGCCAACTGGCTCACAGACGGGATGCAGATAATCAAAATAGGGGTAGTTACCTCAACAAAGAAACCAATCACCAGTGGAGTTACCCAGGATTTTGTCCTGGGGCCTGTCTGGTTTGGCATTTACTTTTCTGAAGTAAATGCCAATACCAAAGGGCTCTGGCTGACTAAGTTTGCAGATGACTGCAAGCTAGGGGCAGTCATTGAAGACTCAGATGACTTAGCCATCCTGCCGAATGGTTTGTCTCAAATAAATAACTGGTTTCAAAATCATGACTGAAACTAAATGACAAAAATGCATTCCTATATCCTCTGTGAAGTCATCTACCCTAGAGAAGTACCAAATTTGACAATTAGCCTCCAAGATTTGACCCAGTTGTTTGGGATGTGGGAACTTATGTGGACAGTGACCTAGGTTTTAACCAACATGTGTCTATTGCTGTAAGAACATCATTCTATATTGCACAGTTTATAAAGAAAGGGAATGTTTCCAAATCTAGAGATGTCACTGTCCTCCTTTGCTCACCCCTCATTAGGTCAGTCATTGAATATAACTCCTTCTGGCAAGTATCTGTTCGGATGCATGCAACAAATAAATTGTCCACAAATATACTTTACTAAAAGGATACAAGGCATAAACAACATGTTCTACATGGACTTACTCAAATCCCTGTCACTATACTCAGCATCCTACAGACTGCTAAGATGTGACCTGTGAATGGTATGCAAGCATCCTCCAAACCATTACTGATGGATGGCAACAGAAATACTAAGTCTAGGGATCTAAAGCTCTTCTGTAACGTCAACAGAATGACTGGAGGAACAAATACATCTTGCAGAGGATATGCTGCTGTGGAACAGACTCCCCATCCACATAAAATTAAGTTCACCCATGTCCACATCAAACACAACCTAGATTTATAGATGGGAAAACAGAAGATTTACCCCAGGATAGCCCCCTGTACTACTAATGGACAGAGACAGCTTTAAAATGCTTTATCCCATGCAATGGTCCCCTCAAATTATTTACAATATGATCCCATTTATTCTCATTAGGGGTAATATATAATTATTCACCATGGAATGGGTAAGGCCAACATATAAGCAAATGGGGTAAGTTATTTCAAGCACAGAAAGGGAAACTGGATAGGCTTAAAATGGCCCACAAGGGCAGATAGCCTAGTATTTACCTATGAATCTGTATACCTTTATAAGATATAACTAAAAAAAATGATTATTTAGAAAGATGTATAATAGGGACATATGTAAATTAATTTAAATTAGATCTATAACAAACCTTTCACAGAATTTTCCTAATGTGCTATACTAACACAGGAGGAATGTTAGCATGCTGCTCATGGGCACCTCTATGCAGAGATATTGTAAATGCATGTAAACAGTAAGGTGTCAAATACAGCCTTTTTACATACATTGAATGACTGTGTCCAAGAAGGCTGCATGGAAAATTTCATTGAGATGAGAATGGTGCCATTAATGCCTTTTAGATACATGTTGCTAAACTTTTTAACTCTATCAATAGTTTTAAGGATAAATTCAACTCTGTGGCATAGACTTAAAAAGGGTTAACTACACAGAGGGTGGTCTGAGTTTGAATAGTGGCTCAGTTGCCTTTAGGATCAGGAGGGGGAGGATGGTAGTGAATGGCTTACACTGATTCACCCTTCCAGTGGGAAGGAAGGCAGCTGTGGTTATCCACAATGGAGACACAAACATATTTATTCATTTTGTTTATTTATTTATTTTAATATTTATCTAGTTATCCTTTTTGAAAAGTTTAGTCCCACTAGGCTGGAGGCCCCTTTTCAGGGAGATCCAAAGTGATATTTATAGTAACTAGGGGAAATTTGGCCACAACATCAGGAAGTTACTCCTACCCTTTCCAGTAAGGGCCATGGGATCTTTTACATACCCAAGAGGTACCACCAGTGCAGGCAGATGAGACCTCAGTTTAATATCTCATTCAAATGATGGCACTTTCAAGTATGCAGCACCCTCTAATAATACAATGCAGTGTCAGTAAATATAAGTGAGTTTAATTGCCTTTGGTCTGAATAAAACTCACAGATTTCTGACATACTGAACCAAAGGAAAGTGTGGTACATGCTGAGCAACTTATAATGACTAAGTGGAAAAACACTGTGTTACCAGAGCTCCAGCCTATGGAGCACAAACTGTCACAGTGCTTTGACAGCTGACAGTAAATCATGTTGATGAAGCACTCTTCCCCTTGAAAGACAGCAGTGGCAGAGCTCTGTATAGCTACTGAAGGTAGAGAGAATGCTCCCAGAGGAAGATGGTAGTCAACCTACTTCTAAGGCCAGGAAGCTGGTCTGATTCCTGCCACATCTAATTCCTGTGAGGGTGGAGATCTAATTGTGATTCTCAGGGAGAAACACTCTTCTTGTCTAGTCTGGGAAATCCTGGCTTCCATCTCTATCTATCTATCTATATATACACTTACTAAATTCTAAACTAAGCAATAAAGAAAGACTTAAGAAAATGTAGTGAACGTTTAAAAGTTTCTACCTGCAGATCTTTTAATTTACAGTTTTACTCTACTGGGCAAATGTTTTTTTCTTTTCCATTATGACTCAAATGACCTGTAAATGAGGGAGGTGTTGTTTCTTCTTCTGGAGATGCTGATGGTAAGTCATAATGTGCTACCCTGCAGGAGCTGAAAGAGGAATATGCCACAGCTGTAGTAACCCAGCAGCTTGACATCTGCACTGGACATCTGGAGAATGTCTTATGTGTCTGGTAGAGCTACACCACTGGCCAACTTCACCCATTGGTCCAACAGTGTCTGGGACCTGCGCAGATGGCAGTCATGGAGGTGACTGACTTTTTGTTGGGTGCAGCCCTGGGCATCATAACAGACAACTATCAACTTACTGTCTTCTCCCATCATGGTCTTTCCCTACCTTGTTTTTCACTTCCATCCTCAGTGTGTTGCTCACTCCTTCCTATCACCATTTGTCCTCCCCTTTGATTTTCTGTCTATGTCTGTCTCATGTACCTGTCCCTTTGTGTCAACACATCCCTTGTTAAGTTTGTCTCGACTCTGTGTTTGTTTTTCCACTGTTATCTTTTCTGTATCCCCTTTTATGCCCATACCTTCTCCATTACATTCTTCCATTTTATCCTTCTTAAAATAGAGTAAAACAAATCTACTTTTGCTTTCTCACCCCAATCCTAGCCTTTGTTTCCTCTTGCCCTTCTGTTTCTTCCTTTGCATACTATTCCCTGTTCAGACTGTCCTATACAACCTATTTCTTCTCATTAATGAAAAATTGTTATGGACTTTATTGAGAAGCTCTTATTGCGGCTCACAGCAACAGTCATAATGGCACAACTCTGCATATGAGAACGTTTGTAGTCACAAGTGTAGTATACATTTCTTGGAAGTTCTGATCACATGACCATCCTTGTGCTATACTCCTTTTTATGTAGTCTGGGCAGTTTTCACTAATGCATTCCTTAATTAGTTACAGTCATGCTACTTGACTCCTATTTCACTGTTAGGCAGTCTTAAGCAACAGCATGCTACTTCCACTAATTAGCAATGACACCACCATGTAAATGATGTTTATGAATCCCAGAGATAATCTAACCAATACCAACATGATCTAGGGCAACAATTTTTTATCTCATGTGTATTTGCATAGTTTGAATAACTGCTGTCTCTAGATGGTAAAGTGTACCATAGTACTTTAACACTCAGCTATAAAAACTAAATTATATTTCTAATAATGCAAAATAAAATATTTGTGTATATTTGGCTATTACTTCTTACTAACAGATATTAGAAAACAGCACTTGTGAAACCATAATGCTATATGATTTCTATAATTTTCTACATCAATACATTTTATTATTAAAGATAGTTTGTATGCTTTTATGGCTTTTGTGTGTGTTTTTTTTTACAATTTTTCTGTTCACCATTTTTGGTATGTAATTTGTAAAGAATGGTGAGCTGAAAAATCATGATTCACATTCAAGTAGGGAAACCATATGTGTGTGTGTGTGTGTGTGTGTGTGTGTGTGTGTGTGTGTGTGTGTGTGTGTGTGTGTGTGAGTGTGCGGCGTGTGTGTGTGTGTGTGTGTGTGTGTGTGTGTGTGTGAGTGTGCGAGCATGTGTGTGTGTGTGTGTGTGTGTGTGTGTGTGTGTGTGTGTGTGTGTGTGTGTGTGTGTGTGTGTGTGTGTGTGTGTGTGTGTGTGTGTGTGTGCGTATGTGTTTGGTTCAATAAATGCAGCTTCCAGATCCTGTTAATAATATGGATAAATGGATAAAAATTCAATCATGCAAAGATCAGCATTACTGGCTACATAAGATCTTTCAAAGTAACAAAATTTCTGTTCTCAAGAGTGTAGTACTTTATTTCGCATTTTACTCTTGAAAAAAAAAAATGAAGTTCCTTTGAACATCTGACTAATATAGCTTGCACTACCCCTTACACAGATAAATTAGAGCAGAATTCCATCACACAAGACTAGCATTTTGAGAGCATCAGGGAGTGTACTGTAATTTTTACCCAGAGAAATGCTGTAACAGCTTATTAGTCTAGGAGACATTTTGATCTCAATAAAATAAATAAATAAATAAAAACTCATTGTTTTCAGATGTCTGTCTTTGTATGCTTATGTTAGTACAGTCTCTAGATGATGCATTTTGCTTGGTCAAATGAATACAGCATTCAATTCTGTAGACAACCTCAAATGTATCAGTTTTTGCTGACATGACTGTTTTGGTATAAATTGTTTTCACTCTGCATGAATACCAGCTATTAAAGTTAAAAGATTAATTCAGGACGAGTGAGCATGCACATTTCCTTATTTGGAAATACTAATCAAAATGCTAGTCTTGTGTGATGGAATTCTGCTCTAATTTATCTGTGTAAGGGGTAGTGCAAGCTATATTAGTCTTTAGCTATGTTAGAAACCTGGGTGGAAACTCCCAGATATGCTCAGAATTAGTCCAAAATGATAAAACAATCACTGAACCCACAGACATTGCCAACATACTGGCAGACAGGTTCAGTGCAAATTTCTCCCCTCCCTCCCCCCCAAAAGGAGAAATATCTATCCCACCAGAGTCTAGCCTCCCAAACATCTCAGATGCCCAGGTGAGAGCTGCTCTCTCTAAAGCAAAAAACACAGCATCAATGGGACCGGACGGTGTCCCCGGCTGTGTGCTACACGAACTCAATGAGGAACTAAACCCACACATAAGGCTACTGTTTAATCTTAGCCTTACTACAGGATACGTACCCAAAGAATGGCATACGGCAACTGTGGTCCCACTCCACAAAGGTGGTGCTTCTACGGACCCTGGAAATTACCGCCCCATAAGCTTGACGAGCCTTGTCTGCAAAGCTATGGAGAGGATCATAATGGAACTCATAAATAAAGACATTGGGGACCTACAGACACTGGATCCTACTCAATTTGGCTTTGTCAAGGGCAGATCCTGCCTCTTGAACTTGGTTGACTTTTTCAAAACAGTCACTAAGGCCATTGATGAGGGTAAGGCAGTTCACACAGCCTACCTTGACCTAGCAAAAGCGTTCGACACAATACCCCACTCAGGCATCATAGAAAAGCTCACCAGCTTAGATGTAAACCCATATGTCACAAGATGGGTTGCAAACTGGCTCAAGGACAGAACACACAGGGATAGAGTTGCTGGTGCCATGTCAGACTCTAAGTCGGTCATGAGCGGTGTCCCACATGGCTCAGTCCTGGGCCCCCTCTTGTTCGGCATTTATTTTTCTGAAGTGCAGGCAAACATAGGGGGATTGTGGCTGACAAAATTTGCAGATGACTGCAAACTGGGCACCATAATTGACACTCCATCAGACACAGACATCCTCCAGAGAGGTCTCATAGAAATGGATAACTGGTGCCAGAGCCATGGCCTTAAGCTAAATGCCAAAAAATGTATAGTCATACCCTTTGGGAAAAACAAGGTAACCCCTAATTACCACATAGGTGGTAATCCATTAAACACGGAAGAAGTTATCAGTGACCTGGGGACCCAAGTTGACAGTAACCTCTCTTTTGACACTCACATTGCCAAAGTGGTTAGGAAGACCTTCTACATTGCCCACCTGATCATGAAGGGATTCACATCCAGATCAGGAGAGGTCATTGTACCCCTGTACTCTTCACTTATCAGACCAATGATTGAGTACAACGCCCCATTCGGAATGTACCTTACCCGACACCTGCAGCAGTTGGAAAGACCCCAAAAGTTCCTCACCAAAAGGATAAAGGGGCTCAAACATATGTCATACGATGCCCGACTGAAGAAACTCCAGCTCTATTCAGTCACATACCGTCTGCTCAGAGGTGATCTGTGCCTGACATACAATGCCATGTCCAAACCGGAATTAATGGACATGCTCCACCTCAAAAAATCCAAATCCACCAGAGCCACGAGAGCAAGAGACTTAAAACTCTACACGGATATAAATAGGACGTGCTGGAGGGACAGATTCATCACCCAGAGACTCCCTACACTATGGAACAGAATCCCAGTCCATGTGAGGCAGAGCCCCTCACTGACTCTGTTCAAGAGAAATCTTGACGAGTGGATGGGAGATCGTAGGTTTACCCCGGGAATCATCTCTGTGTCACTGCTGGACAGAGGCACAGCAAACTAATGGGTATAGTATTCTCATCCTAAGGGGTGGTGAAAGCCACACACACTCTGGATAGGCTTATAAATGCCCTAGGGCAGATAGCCTAGTATGAACCTATGAACCTATGAACCTATAACAAAATGACTTAATTTTACTTTCACTTTCCCCATGCAGGACATGCCTCCTCATTACTACTTATAAAATTGCTGGAACATAATCTCATTGTTATTCACAAACCAGTGGTCTTATCAGAGGCACACATTATTGACATTTATTCATTTCCATACTATCTGCTATGTTATCTTTACATTTGAAGCCGTGAGCTGTGCTGCATATGTGCACATCACAACAGAAATGGGAGTGGCTAAGTACTTTGTTCTCATTATTAAAGAAAGTGAGAAAGACTCACTATGTCCGATAAGTAGACAATGTTATGTCAAGAAGATTGATACCTGACCATTTTCTGAAGAAAGGGTCATGAATGTATCCCAGGAATTTAACAGGTTCACAGGTAGTTACTAGGAATGCAGGTCAGGAGACAGGCAAGGAGCCTAGCCTGATGTCTTCAGAACACTGTCTCTTTAAGTGACTTTTTCAAGGTCACAAAGAAGACAAATAAAGTATGAGGGAATGAAACCATGTACCACAGGAAGCAGATAAGTAACAGTCTTAAATCTCTGCACTAACTGCCAGAATTAAGGGCTGAAGACACTCACTTCTGATAGGATTGTTCATATTATTATGTAAAATGTAATGGAAAACCAGGTGATAGAATTAAATATAAATCTACAATGAAGGAATTGGCACTACAGACTCGAAACACTTACATGTGAGTGACCTTCACATATAAGTAGGAAGAAATTGGCTGCTAGAAACTACTAATTAGTCAGCTTCACCTGTATGGTGGTAAAACTCACGCAATCAGTGCCCAAGGAAAAACTTTTAGGATTACTATAAGACAGTAGGTCACCGGATCTACCAAAGAACAGACTCACAAAAGAAAAATCATTGCATGTAAATATAATGGATATTTTAACTAGATAACCAATGTATAAGTTCAAAAAATCTCAGTAGCCATAAAATA
>NC_056737.1:1862864617-1862912117 GCF_019279795.1 Protopterus annectens
TATATATATATATATATATATATATATATATATATATATATATATGTGTGTGTATATGACTGAACAAAGGACACTCCTATGAGCAACAGTATAGCAAAGGATCATAGACTAAATGAATGCTCACAGTCCCAAGGTACAATGGTATCTCTGTACTGATCAGAATTTGTGCTGAGACATGTACGTAAATCAGTACATATGTACACCAGTTGCAGAAATATGGGCATGTATGTGAATAAGCAATGCATATGGAAATATAACATAAGCCACTGAAGGGATTCTGAAATGTTGCTATATAAAGCAGCAATCCTGTGGTGTATACATGAATGGTACAGTGATAGTTAATGCATTAAATAAAGGAAGACTGCCCATATATAGCAGCCACACTTAGATGCCATAACTGTGCAAACTGGATCCAAACAAAGCTCAGGGAGGAGATAGAATTAGTAACAATGACCTGAGAACACTTCAGCAAGAACTTATGGTACCATTATGTCTATTATGTCTATTATTCACTCAGTCATATAAACATAGGGAGATTCCTCAAGATTGGAGACATGTGCTTATTGAACCTGTCTTTAAGGGAAAGGGGAGTAGGACACATCTAGAGTCGTATGAATTCTTAAGTCTATTTTCATGTTATGGATAAAATAATGGAGGAGGTAATATTGGATAAGTTATTGTCAGAATTGGATAGGATGGGACTTGAAACCATATATCAGCATGTATATGCTGAAAATATGTCTATCACCACCTGTAACATGATGTTCTATAACAATATAATAACAGCTATGAATGAAAAATTGTGCTGTGATGTAATTTATATAGATTTAACTTCAGCATTTGACAGGGTCATACAAAAACACTAATCAATAAATTAGTACAACTAGGTATTCATGTACTCTTGATAAGATGGATAGCTGCATGGCTTACAGATAGGACATGGCAAGTATCATACAGCAACTGGGCAGGTGAAATCCTTGGTTGCAGTCAGGGTGTCACTCAGGACTCTGTCCTAGGCCCTTATTTGCTTAGATTGTATCTTTAAGACCTAAATTTTTCATCTGAGGTGATCTACAGTCTATATGCAAATAACCTGAAATTGGGTAAACTGATTACATGTTTTACAGATAGGACATGTCTGCAAAATAACTTGACTAAATTGACCATTTGTACACAGGAGAATAATGTGCTGATAAATACATCAAAAACTAAGCATATGAGATTTGTTAGACATAAACTGAAAGGTAAATATTTAATACAGCACACAATGATTGAAACTTTAGACTCATTTAAAGACCTAGGTGTATGGGTAGATCCAGCTATGAGTTTTGCTAGTCATATAAACCAATTGGTTAATGATAGCTATATAACTATAGGTTGTATTAAAAGATATGTAAACTCTAGGAAATCAGAAAGAATTATGTCATTGTTTGTTAGTTACATTAGACCCAAACTTGAGTATTGAATAACAATATAGAAATCCTATAAGAAAACAAGCATGAGTAAACTGGAAAGAGTACAGTGGAAATATACCAAGGGCATCCATGGATGTGAAAATTTAAGTTATTATGAAAGACTAAAATATCTGAAATTGTACAGTGTGTCTTACAGATATATAAGAGATCTTATTCAGGTATATAGGGTATTTAGTGACAATTACCTCTGGGAATGTTTGGGGTTAACAAAAAGTACTAGAGAATCATCAGCCAACCTATGTAGGAGATTCTATAGGAATGAGAAGTGCACTAATTGGTTCTCTGAGAGAGCAGCTGATGCATGGAACAGATTACCAAATTACATTAAAGCAAGTACTACTTTAGATATTTTTAAGAACAGCCTGGACACTTATTCTGGGAACAAGTATTTGGGTATATTGGCAAGCTAGAAGGGCATGAATGCCTGTGTTTGAAATATTTGTGTTTGTATTTATGTATACATTATAATTGTTTATATAGCAAACACCATGGAGGCAACACTACAAGAGTGGATCACCATGGAGACAGCAGTACACAAGTGCATCACACAGACAATACCTACAGTCCTGGGGGTCCAACCAACAACGCTGAATATCATGATTGATCTCAAAGGCTATTTCCCTGAATAAGTCTTATATGGCTCGTACCATGTCCTAGAAAAATTTCCCATCAGGTCCCTCATCTGTGTCCAAAATACATCAGTCATCACTAATCTGATCATAAAAAACATCTGCCTGTGGAGGTGGTCAATGTTTCCTCGGGTCTATATTAGAATATCGAAGTTTCAGAACTTTGAGTGCTCTAATATCGACCCCTATCCAGCGAAAGCTGAAAACATTGAACATACAGAACAGTGAATTGTTTCCTAGGGAAAAATTTGCCGTTCCAAAACACATACATACAACACAAGCACATCAAATAAACAGCAATCCACACACATACACCTAAAATCTTACACCTAACCCTACACTAAACTATACACACACCACTAACTATCCACTTACCTTAACCCAAATCCTAACCCTAAGGTCCATCACTATCGCACACTCACCTCACCCGTGCCCTAACCCTAACTCACCTACCCTGCCCTAACCCTCACATCCACACAATCGCACACTTACCTGACCCGCGCCCTAACCCTAACTCACCTAACCCACCCTAACCCTCACATCCACACAATCGCACACATACCTAACCCACACCCTAACCCTAACTCACCTAACCTACCCTAACCCTCACGTCCACACAATTGCACACATACCTAACCCGTGCCCTAACTCTAACTCACCTAACCCGCCCTAACCCTCACGTCCACACAATCGCCCACATAACTAACACGCATCCTAACCCTAAGTAACCTAACCCACACTCAATTGCACACTTACCTGAACCTGACCCATAACTTTCCACCACAGCACTGAAAATACCGAAGCAACAGAAATGGATGACCGAATTCTTTCCCTAGGAAAAAAATTGGTTTTCTGTTGTTTTGATATTTTCAGCTTTCGCTGAATAGGGGTCAATATTAAAACATTCGAAGTTTTGAAATGTCGATGTTCTGATATAGACCCTGTTTCCACCAGGGTGCAGCAGAGAAGACAGCAGATGCAGATTCAGTCTATCCTCATCATCTTCATTGTCTCCATCATCGTCATCATCCTCAGAATACAAGTAATCGGGCAGTGATCTAGCATGTGGTCATCTTCGAAATAAGATAGGAGAGTGGCGACAGGTCACACTCTCTGTCAAGGTGAAACACATAACAAGAAAGAAAGCACATAATATGCATTCCTGCAAATATATGAGTACATAACATACCCAATGTGACACAGTCCACAGGCGGAAAACATTCAGTATGATACATTCCAATAAGGCATACCTATAGTCAAATCTATCACCATAGGTGATGTAAGGCATGAATCCAAACCAAAATGATGGAAACCACTTGTCTATAAATCTGCAGATTCTTGTACAATGCATGGCTGTCATGAAACACAAAATGGCGTGCACATAAAGAATGTAACAGACATTAAGTACAAGGCCTTCAACATGATCCCTGCATATGAAAAACAAGGTATATCACTATACGTTTCTTTTGTCATTAAAACCTACTTCCCAGATGATATGGCCTAAAAGGATTATGTATAAAGTGTATAATAAACACAAGTGAGACGGGATGGTAGATAGTCATGCACACAACACATTCCCAATATCGTGTTATTTATATTTATGGATGATATCAATAGAGTCCCATGTTAGGGTCATTATATCCATCACGGAATGTAAACAGACTCCAGGGCATGACAAGACATGATATGTATTACACAGCTTACCTGTGGAAATCCTGCCATTACCTGACCAATTGGCAACCAACCACTATTATGTATGCAAACATGTACACAACCTGCAGTTGTATCTATCATGACACACGCAGACAAGCATACCACAACACTGTGACATGCAACATAGATATATCTATAGTGAAAACAATAATTACACTGTTAGACCACAGTGAAACTGACAACATAGCACAGCTACTGTAATGAATAACGGGTAATACTTTACATATGCCTCACTGCATTAATAAGCAAACTATTTGACAAGATATCACTAGTTCCATGTTTCTTATGTTGCATGTGTGCCTCACACATTTATGTCAAGGTGTGAATATATGAATCACTAACATTTGTAAGCCAGCTGTCTGTGTAAGTAATGAGCCATATTAACAGCCCCCAAAATAACCCATTTGTATTACGAAGTTATAATAAGAGGAAAAATCAGTGGGGAAATGTAAAAAGCTATGTGTAAATTAGATGAACAATGCAACGTGGTCATTGGCTGACACAACAACATCAAATAGTTTGAATGCAGCACAGCACCCTAGAACAAAGTGGCAATCATAAACACAGTGACATGTGACATATAAACCCTTATGTCATGTCGTATACATATTATTGTCTGCCAGCTATGTATCAATGACCTACACACATTTTTAGTGATCCCTATGTATATACCTCCAGAATGAAAACAGTGTAATGCTAATTGGTGACTGTTTAACAGGCAGATATAAATGAAGAACATGAGTGGCTATGTGCACAACAATTTCTAAACACAGCACACACATGTGTTGTAACCAAAGCATCACAAACTTGCAGGCAAAAACACTAGTCACATTAAATGGAAGTACATACTAGACATAATCTGCCAACAACAGACCAAATGCTGAGACAGCAGAAACCTATTCAGTTTGTAGAAAAGCAGGCTATACACAACAGAACAATCACTGAACACTACAGCCGAACCTACAAGTATAATATCACCTGCTGTACAAACAGCAGTTAAAGCACAATTAACTTACATAGGCAGCATCACAACTAAACACACTGTGACAGTTTCACTGAACTGTCTGTCATCTAGGTTGTGATGTAGCTAACCCCTGCTTCCTCTTACGCTTTTGCCCTCCCCTGTTACCTAACATAAATTTAACTCTGCGCTTGTTCCAAAAAATATAGGCTATACAACATACTGTCTGGCCCTGAAGTGATGCTGTATTTCATCCTGAACATACTTCATGCTATATAGTTGAACTAATACTAATTGTTTCATAAAACTTTAAAACACAAAACGTAATCTACCTCTCCCTCTGCTGTAACTAACCCCTCCTTTCTCATATTTCTTTTCCTCTCCACCTGTTAACTAACACTATTTTAATCCTGCTTTTTCCTAAGAATAGGCTAGACTCAATTCTCTCTAGCCCTAAAGTGATGTTATATTTTATCCTGAACCTACTTAATCTTTAAGTAATTGTATTGTATATATGTGACTGGATGTAATTTGCATGATTACTGTTATACTTATTCTGCTTTTGTCAATTTGATATCATGTATGTATCTATTGAAGCGTTTCTCTTTGGGCCTCCACTGAAAAAGGGCATCTGCCCAGTCAGACTAACCAGGTCAACAAATAACAAATAAATAAATACATTAAAAACATTACCATTAGCAAACATGGTCTGTTCCTAACTGAAATGTAAACAAAACGTACAACATACAATTCTTTGCTTTGTCCTAGTCACCTGCAAAAGGTACATTGCTTGTATGAATGGTAAAGGTTAGGTATGTATAAAATAACAGTGAAAGAAATGAGCAGCATGTGTTCTCTAGCTTTTTACATTGAATAACATTACTGATTCTGCCTATTCATTCATTGCTGTGAAACATGTACTAACTTTACCATTGGAAGACTATAGAACACAGATTGGAGACCTGGAGAGTCAAACCTGCAACACTCAACCATTTCATGCTATAACCCTGACACCTACCTGCCTACCTAATCCATTCTGGCTGTTATATGGAGTAACTGCAATTAAACAACTCAAAGGTATGACTGGGCAGGGAAGGAATAAAAACATGGATCAGGGATTCCACATTACAAGGTGGATAAATTACAGTCTACTGTTCCCAACATGCTGTGAATTTGTTATCGAAAACATGCAAGCATGACTGCATGTCAGCACACTGAGCACAACAAAAGAATGCAGCTGTAACATTTCAAAGCTCAGAGACTGGCACATTTTAATAAAAGACGTAGCTGCACTTAGACAAAAACACCATGCATCACATAGATCAAAATGTAGTTCAGGCAGGAGGGCAGGAAATGCCTACATAAAAGTTATTGTTAAATGCCAAATCATACACCAAAAATGTCCTTGGTATCTGGGGATTCCCTGAATTAAACTCAAAGTGTATATTTGTCCCTCTCACTCCTTTCTAATAACACTAGGAGAAATGTGATGAATTGCACTCAATACAGTACCTTAACTTTGGCTACTGCATATTTCACATTCCTATACACTGTCACTTTCACATATTAAAGGCAGTAACATAGATAATTAGTTCCTCATTATCACTGATTATTTTTGAATTAGCCTATGTTGAGGTGTATCCCTGATTGTTTAAGAGGCATGCTCCACAAGTACAGGTTAAGTATCCTCTGTGGGCAAAGCCTTATTTAGCATAGCTGCTGTTGCCACAAAAGTTATGTATAATGGAAATATTCATAGTTATCTGACAAATAAATGCTATAGGGGCAAGCATGTACAAACTAACTATAGACATGAACATGTAGGTGTCTGTAGAAGCATTTTCAAAACATCTATATAGACAGATAAAAACGTCATGTTAGTTATTCCCTATGTGGATTTGAACCCACATGTATCCACAACATATATATATATATATATATATATATGTGTGTTTGTGTGTGTGTGTGTATAAATCCCAAAGAAGAAGGTGCACGCGACCGTACATAAACTGGTGCATGAAGTGAATCCACATAAATCCCCAACAAGTTCTCCAGCACTCAGTAAAAAGGATGAAAGCTGCTATTTAGAGAAGTTTATTACAGCACAGTCTGCAACAAAATACACAGACCAGTGACCAGTTTCGCCAAAAGCGTCATCAGTGTATAACTAAATGGGCAGAAACCCGGATTTAAATACATGAACAAACAACAGGCAGAAAATATTCAAAGGTATAGACAAACAACAAATATATAAACACTAGTTTCCTCATTTATAATACAAAAAACATTGTATATCCTTAAAAAAATACTAAATAAATAAATAAATACTATATATTCCCTCCACCAAAACAATCTAATATATAAACCTGATTACAAATGTAAAGAAAAATAAACAAATACCTGACAAAGCAAAATCCTGAGTCCAAGTGAACAAAGATGCACATATGTATAAAAATACACTCACATACCATTTGTGAATAATGTATAATAATATATGTATACCACTTATATATGCATATGTAAAAAAATACTTATACCTATTGTTGTAACCCAACTTGTAAATGTTGCTATATACTCATTAATTTGTGCTAACCCACTTATATCAATATCTTATACTCAAGTGCAAATGTCTGATCAAGACAACATGCACTACAATATGTTTCCATGGGTTTCATGGTTAATATGATGCACATATTTAGTTTGCAATATTAATATAGGTGCAATCCACATTTTTTGGGGTTCTTGCAGACTGTGCTGTAATAAACATCTCTAAATAGCAGATGTGTTTCATCCTTTTTACTGAGTGCTGGAGAACTTGCTGGATATATATATATATATATATATATATATATATGTATGTGTGTGTGTGTGTGTGTGTGTGTGTGTATATATATATATATATATATATATATATATATATATATATATATATATATATATATATATACTGGCATTTTGATGAACAGGTTGAGCTAACAGACATCACAGTACCTTTCTTCATAACAAACTGCTGTTTGCCCATATTCCTGAGGAAAACAGGAATACGTACTCATCCAACATCTAAGTATTAAAGGCCTTCATGCTCCACAGATTGCATTAAGCTTTACAACCTCCAACATCTGATAGATATAACAACCTGCAGTGGTCTTACATTAATTTGTTCAATAAACAGGTATTTTATATTACTGTGCATTTTGTAAAGCAAAGTGGAATAATGTAGGTCTGTATCAGCCAGCATTCACACATGCAGAAGTATAGCATGCAATGGTCTCGGACCATTGTGAATAACAGAGAAATATATACTGTAAGTGTATAGTCATCCTTGGCATAGGTGCTATAAGCTTTAGGGAAACATGGCCATGCTGGATGTGTAAAATGATGTACTGTATAAGGTGCAAAACAAACAGGCCTTATGTTCAGTAGTATATACATCAAAAATAATATTAAAGATATAACCACCAGGGGAACTGAACCCATATTTGGGGGGGGGGGGGGCACAGTCACGTTGCCTTATTGGTTAAGCAAATAAACTAAGTAAAAGAACAGGTAAGTAAAGACTCTAAAAGGAATATTCATGGCATGTGGTTCAGTGCTATTTCTCTGATTTCCATATGAGTGTATAGATACTCAAAGGATTATGACACTTAGCATACGCATCTGCAGGCTGTCTCAGCACCTCGGTAATCATCTAGCAAAGATCTCCAATGCAGATGATTGTACCAGTGTCAAATTTTCACACAAGTTGATTTTTCTTTTTCACACTGAGCTAAATGGCTGAGGGACACAGACCACATCTCTGATCTGTAATATAAAACAATAAGTATCCTGTCTTCTTTCTTATTTCTATATGAGTTATTGCTTATTCTTACCATTTAGTGCACTTTTTATTGTCCACTGCCTAACTTTTGTTGCACTTTTTATTGTTTGCTGCCTACTTTGTACTGTATTTTATTGCTTTAAGCTAAACTGCACTGTTCTACTGCCTTACTGGGCCTTTTAAATCTTTTTTGTTACTACCTCACTTTTTGTAAAGCTTTTTTTAACTAGATTCATTAAGAGAAAGGTATTAATTGGAACTTTTCTACTTACTTACCTTTGTGAATGTTTCTGCCATTTCTCACTGAGCTAAATGGAGGAGGGACACTGACCACAACTCTGTTCTGTGGTATAAAACAATAAGTGTCCTGTTTTCTTCTTTATTTTTGTACTAGTTATTGCTTATTCTTAAAATTTATTGCACTTTTTATTGTCTGCTGCCTACATTTTATTGTTTGCTGCCTACTTTTTAATGCCATTTGTTGCTATAAAATAATCTGCACAGTTTTACTGCCTTACTGAGCCTTTTAAATCAATTTTCATACTGCCTCACTTTTTGTAAAGCTTTTTTTAGCTGGTTTCCCTACATGAAAGGTATTAATTGGAAATGTTTTCCTCTTGTTAAACATCTGTTTGTTGTTCTGTTTTGTTTTTTTGTTTTTTTTGCCAAGGAGAGTGTCATATGACTGATTTGTTTGCAGTTAAAAGCATTCTCTGGAGTCGTCCTGCTCCTTTTTCTGCTTAAAACATTAATTTTGTGTCTCACTGCTGTTTTCCTGCTGGGATAAACATTGCTGTAGTGTCTTCTACCTAAAATAGTGTAGCTAGTAGCTGCAGCACTTTCCATTTTCAGGACTGTTGTCTCTGGGCCTAGTTGCTTGTTTGGTGTGGCTGTGTGTTCTGAGCCCATTTTCCAGTCCACCCTGGATTAGCAGAAGCCATTCTCCATTTTAGCAAGAGTATAGTGTTGATTGGCCAATGGCTAGTAAGGGTTGTCTGGTCTAGGGCTTGGAGTATAGCACCTCATTGGTTCTTTTGAACTTTTTAAAAGTTGTTTCAGGTTTCTCCCTTCTATAAGCTAAGATCTACATTTGTGAGTGTTTCTGCCATTTCACACTGAGCTAAATGGAGGGGGGCACTGACCACAATTCTGATTTGTGATATAAAACAATAAGTATCCTGTTTTCTTGCTTATTTTTTACTAGTCATTGCTAAATATTACCATCTATTCCACGTGTTAGTGTCAGCTGCCTACTTTTTATTGCAATATTTTTCTGCTGCCTACCTTTTACTGTATTTTATTTCTATAAACTATTCTGCTCAGCTCTTCTGCCTTACTGGGCCTTTTAAATCACTTTTGTTTCTGCTTCACTTTTTGTAAAGCTTTTTTAGCTAGTTTCACTGTGTGAAAAGGTATTAATTGGAAATGTTCTCCTTTTGATAACCATCTGTTTGTTATTATGTTTTCTTGCCAAGGAGTGTATCATATGACTGATTTGTTTACAGTTAAAAGCATTCTCTTGAGTCTCCTTGCTCCTTTTTTTTGTTTAATACTTTTATTTAGTATCTCACTTCTGTTTTCCTGCTGGGATAAACATTTCTGCAGCATTTTCTACCTAAAATAGCATAGCTAGTAGCTGTGGCACTGTCCATTTTCAGGACTGTTGTCTCTGGGCCTAGCTGTTTGTTTGCAATGGCTGTGTGTTCTGAGCACATTTTCCAGGCCATCTTGGATTAGCAGAAGCCATTCTCAACCTTCCACTTTAGTGAAAGTATAGTGTTTATTGGTAACTCGTTTGTAAGAGTTGCCTGGACTAGGGCTTGGAGTAAGCACCTCATTCGTTCTTTTCAGCTTTTTTTAAGTTGTTTCAGGTTTCAACCTTCTGTTACTTAAGACCTACCTTTGTGGGTGTATCTGCCATTTCACACTGAGCTAAATGGATGAGGGACAAAGACCACAACTCTGTTCTGTGATATGAAACAATAAGTATCCTGTTCTAGTGCTTATTTTTGTACTAGTTCTTGTTTATTCTTCCCATTTATTGCATTTTTGTTGTCTGCTGCCTACATTTTATTGTACTTTTATTGTCTGCTGCCTACATTTTACTGTATTTTGTTGTTATAAAATAATCTGCACAGTTCTACTGCCTTACTGGCCCTTTTAAATCACTTTTGTTACTGGCTCACTTTTTGTAAAACGTTTTAAGTTAGTTTCACTATGTGAAAAGTATTAATTGGAAATGTTCTCCTTTTGTTAAACATCTGTTTGTCTTTTTGTTTTTCTAGCCAAGCAGTGTATCATATAACTGATTTGTATGGAATTAAAAGCATTCTCTAGAGTCCTCTTGCTCATTTTTTTCTGTTTAAAACTTTCAATTAGTGTCTCACTACTGTTTTCCTGTTGGGATAAACATTTTTGTAGTGTTTTCTGCCTAAAATAGTGTAGTTAGTAGCTGTAGCACTGTCCATTTTAAGGACTGTTGTCTCTGGGACTAGTTGTTTGTTTGCAGTGGCTGTGTGTTCTGAACACAATTTACAGGACATCTAGGATTAGTAAAATTCATTCTCTACTTTAGAAAAAGTATAGTGTTGATTGTCCACTGGATATTAAAGGTTGCCTGGTGTAGGGCTTGGATTAAGCACCTCATTGCTTCTTTTGAGCATTTTTATGTTGTTTCAGGTTTCAACCTTCTGTTTCTTAAGACCTACCTTTGTGAGTGCTTCTGCCATTTCACACTGTGCTAAATGGAAAAGGGGTACACACCACAACTCTGAAGTGTATTGTTTTCTGGCTTACGTTTTTACTAGTTATTGCTTATTCTTACCATTTATTGCACTTTTAGTTGTCTGCTGCCTATTTTGTACTGCATTTTATTTCTATAAACTATTCTGCGCAGTTTTACTGCCTTACTGGGCCTTTTAAATAACTTGTTTTACTGCCTTACATTTTGTAAAGCTTTTTAGCTAGTTTCACTGTGTGAAATGTATTAATTGGAAATGTTCTCCTTTTTTTAATCATCTGTTTGTTCTTCTGTTTTTCATGCCAAGGACTGTATCATATAACTGATTTGTTTGCAGTTAAAATAATTTTCCAGATTCTCCTTGCACCTTTTTCTGTTTAAAACTTTCATTTAGTGTCTCACTACTATATGCCTGCTTGGATAAATATTTCAGTAAAGTTTTCTACCTAAAATAGTGTAGCTATTAGCTGTAGCACTGTACATTTTCAGGACTGTTGTCTCTGGTCCTAGTTGTTTGTTTGCAGTGGATGTGTGTTCTTAGCAAATTTTCCCGGCTATCTTGGATTAGGAGAATTCATTCTCAACTTTCCACTTTAGTGCGAGTATATTATTGACTGGCTACTGGCTGGTAAGGGTTGCCTGGTCTAGGGCTTGGAGTAAGTATCTCATTGGTTCTTTTGAGCTTTTTATTAAATTGTTTCAGATTTCAACCTTCTGTTACTTAAGACCTACCTTTGTAAGTGTTTCTGCCATTTCACACTGAGCTTAATGGAGGTGCAGCACTGACCATAGCTCAGTTCTGTGATATAAAATAGTAAGTATCCTGTTTTCTTGCTTATGTTTGTACTAGTTCTTGCTTATTCTTACCATGTATTGTAGTTTGTATTGTCTGATGCTAACTTTTTACTGCATCTTTTATTGTTTTCTGCCTACTTTTTATGTAATTTTGTTGCTATGAAATAATCTGCACATTTCTACTGCCTTATTGGGTTTTTTAAATCACTTTTCTTACTGCCTCATGTTTTGTAAAGCTTTTTAGCTAATTTCACTATGTGAAATGTATTAATTGGAAATGTTTTCCTTTTGTTAAACATTTGTTTTTTGTTCTGTTTTTCTTGCCAAGGAGTGTATCATATAACTGATTTGTTTGCAGTTAAAAGCATTCTTTAAAGTCTCCTTGTTCCTTTTTGTGTTTAAAACTTTCATTCTGTGTCTCACTGCTGTTTTCCTGATTGGATAAACATTTCTGTAGCATTTTCTACTTAAATAGTGTAGCTAGTAGCTGTAGCACTGTCCATTGTCAGGACTGTTGTCTCTGGGCTTAGTCATTTGTTTGAAGTGGCCTTGTGTTCTGAACACAATTTCCAGGCCATTGTGGATTAGCAGAAGCCATTCTCTACTTTAACAAGAGTATAGTGCTGATTGCCACTGGCTGGTAAGGGTTCCCTTGTCTCTGGCTTGGAGTAAACACCTCATTGGTTCTTTTGAACTTTTTTAAAGTTATTTCAGGTTTCACCCTTCTGTTACTTAACATCTACCTTTGTGAGTGTTTCTGCCATTTTACACTGTGCTAAATGGAAAAGGAACACTGACCACAACTCTGATCTGTGATATAAAACAATAAGTATCCTATTTTCTTGCTTATTTTTGTACTAGTCCTTGCTTATTTTTAACATTCATTGCACTTTTTATTGTCTGCTGCCTACTTTTTATTGTTTGCTGCCTACTTATTAATGTAATTTTTGCTATAAAATAACCTGCTCAGTTCTACTGCCTTACTGGACCTTTTAAATCACTTTTGTTACTATGTCATTTTTTGAAGCTTTTTTAGCTAGTTTCACTACATAAAAGGTATTCATTGATATTTTTTCTATTTTTAAACATGTTTGTTGTTCTGTTTTTTTTTTTTTTTGCCAAGGTGTGTATCATATAACTGATTTGCTTGCAGTTAAAAGCATTCTCTAGAGTCTTTGTGTACCTTTTTCTGTTTAAGACTTTCATTTTGTGTCTCACTGCTGTTTTCCTGTTGGGATAAACATTTCTGTAGTGTTTTCCTACCTAAAATTGTGTAGCTAGTAGCTGTAGCACTGTCCATTTTCTGGACTGTTGTCTCTGACCCTGTTTGTTTGGAGTGGGTGTGTGTTCTGAGCACATTTTGCAGGCCATCTTAGATTAGCAGAAGCCATTCTCCATTTTAACAAAAGGATAGTGTTGATTGGTTACTGGCTAGTAAGGGTTGCCTGGTCAAAGGCTTAGAGTAAGCACCTCATTGGTTCTTTTGAGCTTTTTTTTTTACGTTGTTTCAGGTTTCACCCTTCTTTTACTTAAGATCTACCTTTGTGAATGTTTCTGCCATTTCACACTGAGCTAAAAGGAGGAGGGGCACTGACCACAACTCTGATTTGTGATATAAAACAATAAGTATCCTATTTTCTTACTTATTTTTTACTAGTCATTGCTTATTATTACAATTTATTCCACTTTGTATTGTCAGATGCCTACTTTTTATTGCAGTTTTATTGTCTGCTGCCCATATTTTACTGTAGTTTATTTCTATAAACTATACTGCACAGTTCTACTGCCTTACAGGGTCTTTTAAAACACTTTTATTACTGCCTCACTTTTTGTAAAGCTTTTTTAGCTAGTTTCACTGTGTGAAAGGTATTAATTGGAAATGTTCTCCTTTTGTTAAACATCTGTTTGCTGTTCTGTTTTACTTGCCAAGGAGTCTATCATATGCCTAATTTTTTTGCAGTTAAAAGCATTATCTAGAGTCTCCTTGCTCTTTTTTCTGTTTAAAACATTCATTTAGTGTCTCACTACTGTTTTTCTGCTGGGATAAACATTTATTTTTCATTTTCCACCTAAAATAGTGTAGCTATTAGCTGTAGCACTGTACATTTTCAAAACGGTTGTCTGTGAACCTAGTTGTATGTTTGCAGTGGCTGCCTGTTCTGAGCTCATTTTCCAGGCCATCTTGGATTAGCAGAAGCCATTCTTGACATTCCACTTTAGTGAGTGCATAGTGTTGATTGGCCACTGGCAAGTAAGGGTTGTCTGGTCTAAGGCTTAGAGTAAGCCTGTCATTGGTACTTTTGAGCTTTTTTAAGATATTTCAGGTTTCAACCTTCTGTTACTTAAGAATTACCTTTGTGAGTGTTTATGCCATTCACACTGAGCTAAATGGATGAGGGACAATGACCACAACTCTGTTCTGTGATATGAAACAATAAGTATCCTGTTTGATTGCTTATTTTTGTACTAGTTCTTTCTTATTCTTACCATTTATTGCACTTGTTATTGTCTGCTGCCTTTTTATTGCACTTTGTATTGCCTGATGCCTACTTTTTACTGTATTTTGTTGTTATAAAATAATCTGCACAATTCTACTGCCTTACTGGCCTTTTTAAATTACTTTTTTTACTTTCTCACTTTTTGTAAAACTTTTTAAATTAGTTTTGCTATGTGAAAGGTATTAATTGGAAATGTTCTCCTTGTTAAACATCTGTTTGTCTTTTTGTTTTTTTCTAGCCAATCAGTGTATCATATAACTGATTTGTTTGCAGTTAAAAGCATTCTCTAGAGTCTCTTTGCTCCTTTTTCTGTTTAAAACTTTCAGTTTGTGTCTCACTGCTGTTTTCCTGCTGGGATAAACATTTTTGTAGTGTTTTCTGGCTAAAATAGTGTAGGTAATAGCTGTAGCACTGTCCATTTTCAGGACTGCTGTCTTTGGGCCTAGTTATTTGTTTGCAGTGACTGTGTGTTCTGACCACATTTTCCAGACCATCGTGGATTAGCAGAAGCCATTCACCTCTTTAGCAAAAGTATAGTGTTGATTGGTCACTGGCTGGTAACAGTTACCTGGTCTAGGGCTTGGAGTAAGTACCTCATTGGTTCTTTTGTGCTTTACTTAAAGCTGTTTTATGGTTTTAGCCTTCTGTTACTTAAGACATACCTTTGTGAGTCTTTCTGACATTTCACACTCAGCTAAATGGAGGAGAGGCACTGACTACAACTCTGAGCTGTGATATAAAATAATAAGTATTGTTTTCTTGCTTACATTTTTAATATTTATTTCTTATTCTCACCATTTATTGCACTTTTTATTGTCTGCTGCCTACTTTTTGTTGCACTTTTTATTGTCTGCTGCCTACTTTTGACTGTATTTTATTGCTATAAACTAATCTGCACAGTTCTACTGCCTTACTGGGCCTTATAAATCACTTTTGTTACTGCCTCACTTTTTGTAAAGTTTTTTTAGCTAGATTCACCATGTGAAAGGTATTAATTGGAAATGTTCTCTTTTTGTTAAACATTTGTTTGTTGTTTTGTATTTCTTGCAAAGGAGTGTATACTCTAACTCATTTGTTTGAAGTTAAAAGCATTCTCTAGAGTCTTCTTACTCTTTTATCTGTTTAAAATTTCATTTAGTGTCTCACTGCTGTTCTCCTGCTGGGATAAACTTTTCTGTAGTGATTTCTGCATAAAATACTATAGTTAGTAGCTGTAACATAGGTTCATAGGTTCATAGATTAGTACTATGCTAACTGCCCTTGTGAGCCATTTTAAGCCTAGCCAATTATCCCTTGTGAGACTCAAACCCTGAACCTTGTGTTTGTAAGACAAACACCTTACCCATTAGGCCACCCTCCCATTGTCCATTTTCAGGATTGTTGTCTGTTTAGAAAAAGGAGTAAAAGTAATAATTTATACGAGGATGGAGTCCGTTATGTGCGTGAATATTTAGCAGTTTACATGACATGAAATGTGAATTAGCATGCCTGTCGGTCTTCCTCGATATCCCCACACATTTGGCATGCCAATCACTGATGGCACACCCAAAGCTGCACAGAACTAAGTGCGAGGTACTACACTGGTAGATTACTACAAGGATTGCCTGGTCTAGGGCTTGGAGTAAATACCTCATTGGTTCTTTTTAGCCTTTTTTAAGTTGTTTCAGGTTTCAACCTTCTGTAACTTAAGACCTACCTTTGTGAGGGTTTCTGCCATTTCACACTGAGCTAAATGAATGAGGGGCAATGACCACAACTCTGTTCTGTTATATGAAACAATAAGTATCTCATTTTATTGTTTATTTTTGTACAAGTTCTTGCTTATTTTTACCATTTATTGCACTGTTTATTGTCTGCTGCCTACTTTTTATTGTATTTTGTTGATATAAAATAATCTGGACAGTTCTACAACCTTAGTGGCTCTTTTAAATCACTTTTGCTAATGCCTCACTTTTTGTAAAACGTTTTAGCTAGTTTCACTATGTGAAAGGTATTAATTGCAAATTTTCTCCTTTTGTTAAACAATTGTTTGTTTTTTGTTTTTTTTCTTGCAAATAAGTGTATCATATATCTGATTTGTTTGCAGTTAAAAGCACTCTCTAGAGTATCTTTGCTCCGTTTTCTGTTTAAAACATTCACTTCATGTCTCACTGCTGGTTTCCTACTGGGATAAATATTTCTTTAGTGTTTTCTGGCTAAAATAGTGTAGCTAGTAGCTGTAGCACTGTCCATTTTCAGGACTGTTGTCTCTGGCCCTAGTTGTTTGTTTGCAGTGGCTGTGTGTTCTGAGCACATTTTCCAGGCCATCTTGGATTAGCAGAAGCCATTCTCCACTTTAGTGAGAGTATAGTGCTAATTGGCTACTGGATGGGAATAGTTGCTTGGTCTATGGCCTGGAGAAAGCATCTCATTGCTTCTTTTGAGCTCTTTCTATGTTGGTGCAGGTTTCAACTGTTTCTTGCTTAAGATCTACATTTGTGAGTGTTTCTGGCATTTCAGACTGAGATAAATTGAGGAGAGGTTCTGACCACAACTCTGATGTGTGATATAAAACAATAAGTATCCTGTTTAATTTAATATTTTTTTACTAATCATTGCTTATTATTACCATTGATTCCACTTTTTATTGTCAGATGCCTACTTTTTATTGCACTTTTTCTTGTGTGCTGCCTACCTTTTACTGTCTTTTATTGCTATAAACTATTTTGCACAGTTCAACTGCCTTAATTGTCCTTTTAAATTCCTTTTGTTCCTGCCTCATGTTTTGTAAAGCATTTTTAGCTAATTTCACTTGTCAAATGTACTAACTGGAAATGCTCTCCTTTTGTAAACCATCTGTTTGTTCTTTTTTTCTTGCCAAGAAGTGTATCATATAACTGATTTGTTTGCAGTCAAAAACTTTCACTAGAGTCTCCTTGCTTCTTTTTATGCTTAAAACTTTCTCACTGCTTTTTTCCTGCTGGAATAAACATTTCTGTTGTATATTCTATCTAAAATAGTATAGCTAGTAGCTGTAGCACTGTCCATTTTCAGGACTTTTGTCTCTGGGCCTAGCTGTTTGCATTGGATGTGTGTTCTGAGCACATTTTCCAGGCCATCCTGGATTCTCAGAAGCCATTCTCCACTTTAATGAGAGTATAGGGCCACTGGATAGCTAGGGTTGCCTAGTCTAGGGCTTAGAGTAAGCTTCTCATTGGTTTTTTGAGCTTTTTTAAATGTGTTTCAGGTTTCATCTTTCTGTTACTTAAGACCTACCTTTCTGAATGATTCTGCCATTTCACACTGAGCTAAATGGATGAGAGGCACTGACCATGACCCTGTTCTGTGACACAAAGCAATAAGTATCCTGTTTTCTTGATTATTTTTGTACTGGTTCATGCTTATTCTTACCATTTATCATACTTTTTATTGTCTGTTGCATACTTTTTGTTGCATATTTTATTGTCTGCTGCCTACTTTTTACTGTATTTTGTTGATATAAAATAATCTGCACAGTTCTACTACCATACTGGCCCTTTTAAATCACTTTTGTTAATACCTCACTTTTTGTAAAACTGTTTTAGCTAGTTTTACTATGTGAAAGGCATTAATTGCAAATGTTTTGTTAAACATCTGTTTGTTGTTTTGTTTTTCTTGCAAAGCAGTGTATCATATATCTGATTTGTTTGCAGTGAAACGCTTTCTCTAGAGTATCCTTGCTCCTTTTTCTGTTTAAAACTTTCACTTCATGCCTCACTGCTGGGATAAACATTGTGTAGTGTTTTCTGGTTAAAATAGTATAGCTAGTAGCTGTAGCACTGTCCATTTTCAGGACTGTTATCTCTGGCCCTAGTTGTTTGTTTGCAGTGGCTGTGTGTTCTGAGCACATTTTCCAGGCCATCTTGGATTAGCAGAAGCCATTCTTCACTTTAGCAAGAGTATAGAGTTGATTGGCCACTGGCTGGTAACAGTTAACTGGTCTAGGGCTTGGAGTAAGCACCTCATTAGTTCTTTTGCACTTTTTTAAAGTTGTTTTATGGTTTCACCCTTCTGTTACTTAAGACACAGCTTTGTGAGTCTTTCTGATATTTCACAATGAGTTAAATGGAGGACGGGCACTGACTACAACTCTGAACTGTGATATAAAACAATAAGTATTATTTTCCTGCTTACTTTTTTAATAGTTATTGCTTATTCTCACTATTTATTGCACTTTTTATTGTATGCTGCTTACATTTTGTTGCATTTTTTTGTCTGCTGCCTACTTTTTACTGTATTTTATTGCCATAAACTATTCTGCACAGTTCAGGGTTGTCACCTTTTAACAAGGGCAAAGTGGGACATGGGGGTGTGGTCAACAGGATAGGGGTGTGGCCAGCATGACACTGGCCACACCCCCACCACGACATCACCAGAGTTGTTAAAGGAGATGCAGTATTATAGAGCAATGGAGCAAAAAAGAGTTTACAGTTTGAAAAAGGTCAAATAGTAAATGAGGTAATGTAGGGGGCATTTTGGCCATTGAAGACTAACATTAACACAGCTTGTAGAAAATGAAATGCATTATTTTTACCACTGAACATGCCCACCACACCTGACAAGACAAAAAAAGTTAACCATATTCACTGAACCAAAAAACAGTAAAATGAATGAGAATGCACAGTGGATACCATAGACCTAATTTAGCTTTTGACCACAGCAGTTATGAAATGTATGGCACTAATTTACACAGCGCAATGATCTATTAATAAACATGCCCAACAGCAGCACTGCTCATAATCTGATTATAATGAAAACAGTAAATAAGTATGTTGAAGACATCACTAAAACACAAAATAAAAACTTTGCTACTTAGATGCAAACTACCCTGTAACATGGTTTAGCACAATCTCAAATACATTGCATTAACTTCAGAGCATCCATCCACAAAAAAAAAATAAATGGGAAAACGTCCAAACATTTTAACTTTAAAACTACAATGTACAGCAGACTCCATGGGCTCCTTTTACTTCAAAACATAGCAATTAATCCAGCACAGCAATGCAATAAACAGGCAAGTAAAAGTAACACACCCATATTCACATTACAAGCAAAACAGTACATTTTAACCTTATTAAAATGCATAATAAATTAAATGCACACATTTACAAGTATAAATGAAAACAATCTTGAAACAGCTTTGGCAAATTGGCAACGTGTACCTACTAGAATAATAAATGAATTACATTAACTGTTAACATTCCCCCTCAAAAGGTAGACTTGTACCACATAGACATGGACTTGCAGGAACAGGAAAAATTACCTAAACAGTATATCGTAACTTCCTGAAAACAGCATTATAGTGCATATTTCCATACAAAAAAGTACAAACTATGCTCAAACAGTTCCTATATGCATACAGACAATACCCAGAAAAAGCTACGACAATAGAAATGCATTACACTAAGTTTATATTTCACTGCCCCCCAACAGAAACAAACAACTTCTATACACAGTTCAGCCTTTTAAAAGTAATGCTTCCAAATCATACCCCTAAGCATAATAACAATTACATATACATTCAGGTTTTATATCTTTAAAAACTACTACTCAAAAATATCAAACTAACTACTACAGATTTAAATATTGTACTGCACCCACCATCTGCCTTTAAACATTAAAAAAATTAAACCACAATATATTCCCATTTTAAACTAGTACAAAAGTCTCAAAATAACCACTGCACAGATTTAAATACTACATACTACATCCCCATCTACCACTAAACATTAAAAACTTAAATAAAGCACACTATTCCCATTTTAAATAACTAAAGCCACAAAATGCAATTATCTACTTACCACTCACAGTTATTGCTGGGCTGGATGGCTCCCTTGCTGGCTTCTTTCCTGGCTGGGCTGGCTGGGCTGGCTGGGCTGGCTCCCTTGCTGGCTGGGCTGGCTACCTTGCTGGCTGGGCTGGCTAGGCTGGCTCCCTTGCTGGCTTGGCTGGCTGGCTAGGCTGGCTCCCTTGCTGGCTAGGCTGGCTCCCTTGCTGGCTCCCTTGCTGGCTTGGCTGGCTGGCTAGGCGGGCTCCCTTGCTGGCTAGGCTGGCTCCCTTGCTGACTTGGCTGGCTGGCTAGGCTGGCTCCCTTGCTGGCTTGGCTGGCTGGCTAAGCTGGCTCCCTTGCTGGCTTGGCTGGCTCCCTTGCTGGCTTGGCTGGCTCCCTTACTGGCTTGGCTCCCTTGCTGGCTTGGCTGGCTGGCTAGGCTGGCTTCAATGGTGAAAAAAAAAATCAGATCTTTTGTCGGGACTCGCAGCTGCTATAGAGCTTAATGCTCTACAGCTGCGACCTTTATGGGGCTCTTCAGAAGAAGTTCCCGCCCCCTACGATGGCTGCAGCCAATTACTGTGCTGCATTACCACCCGGACCTAGCAGAGAATCCCTCTAACTGCAGGTCCGGGTGGTGACGTAGCCGCATTGCCGTGGAAAAAACGGAAGTATTTTCGGCTTTTCCACGGCAATTTTAAAATGCGAAGCGCTGCAAGCGCAAAGGGGAAAAAACGGGACTTTTAAAGTCCCACGCTTGGTGAGCGTGGGAAGCGGGATGAGAGCACTCAAACCGTGAGTGTCCCGCTGACAACGGGACGGGTGGCAACCATAGCACAGTTCTACTGCCTTACTAGGCCTTTTAAATGCGTTTATATCACATTATCTAAAGAAGAAAATAGTGAACACTATTTCATCGAACCTAAAATATCTAAATCACATAATATCGAACATACAGAACAGCAAATCTTTTCCTTGGGAAAAAAATTGCTATTCCGAAACACATACACACAACACAAGCACACCTAAAAAACATCAATACACACACATACACTTATAATCCTACAACTAAACCTATACATACACTACTCTCTATCCACTTACCTTAACCCAAACCCTAACCCTAAGGTCCATTACTGTCACACAGTCATCTAACCCGTGCCCTAACCCTAAATCACTTAACCTGCCCCTAAACCTAATTCACCTAAACCACGCCCTAACCCTAACTCACCTTACCCACACTCGAATCCTAACAACCACACAATAACACACTTACCTGAACCTGACCCATAAATCTCCACCACAGTGCTGAAAATAGTAATGCCACAAAACTGGCCAACCAAATTCTTTCCCTAGTAAAGAATTAGGTGTTCTGCAGCTTCTCTAGTTTTATCGTTCGATTAAAACAGGTCGATATTAGAACATTCAAAGTTTTTAAAACTTTGATGTTCTGATATAGACCCTTTAAAATGACTTTCTTTATTGCCTCACTTTTTGTAAAGTATTTTAACTAGATTCACTATATGAAAGGTATTAATTGGAAATTTTCTCCTTTTGTTAAACATATGTTTGTTGTTTTGTATTTCTTGCAAACGAGTGTATAATCTAACTGATTTGTTTGTAGTTAAAAGCATTCTCTAGAGTCTCCTTGCTCCTTTATCTGTTTAAAATTTCATTTAGTGTCTCACTGCTGTTCTCCTGCTGGGATAAACATTTCTGTAATGTTTTCTGCCTAAAATAGTATATATAATAGCTGTAGCATTATCTATTTTCAGGATTGTTGTCTGTGGCCCTTGTTTGTTTGCAGTGGCTGTGTGTTCTGAGGGAATTTTCCAGGCCATCTTGGATTAGCAGAAGCCAGTCTCCACTTTTTATTGAGAGTGTAGTGTTGATTGGCCACTGGCTGGTAAGGGTAGCCTGGTTTAGGGTTTGGAGTAAGCACCTCATTGGTTCTTCTGAGCTTTTTTTTCAAGTTGTTTCAGGTTTCAACATTCTCTTACTTAAGACCTACCTTTGTAATAACTTTTGCCATTTCACACTGAGCTAAACAGAGGTGGACCACTCACCACACCTCTAGTCTGTGATATAAAACAATACATATCTTGTTTTATTGTTTATTTTATTTTAGGTATTGCTTATTCTTACCATTTACTGCACTTTTTGTTGTCTGCTGCCTACTTTTTATTGCACTTTTTCTTCTTTGCTGCCTACTTTTTACTGTGTTTTATTAATATCAACTAATCTGCACAGTTCTACTACCTTACTGGCCCTTTTAAATCACATTTGTTACTGCCTCACTTTTTGTAAAGCTTTTTAGCTAGCTTCTCTGTGTGAAAGTGTTAATGGACATTTTCTCCTTTTGTTACACATCTGTTTAGTGTTCTGTTTTTCTTGCAGAGTGTATCATATAACTGATTTGTTTGCAGTTCAAAGCATTCTCAAGAGTCTCTTTGCTCCTGTTTTTCTTTAAAACTTTAATTTAGTGTATCACTGTTGTTTTTCTGCTGGGATAAACATTTCTGTAGTGTTTTTTCAGGACTCTTGTCTCTGGACCTAGTTGTTTGCAGTGGCTATGTGGTCTGAGCACATTTTTCAGGCCATCTTGAATTAGCAGAAGCCATTCTCCACTTAGTGAAAGTATAGCGATGATTGGCCACTGGCTGGTAAGGGTTCCTGTTCTAGAGCTTGGAATAAGCACCTCATTAGTTTTTTTGAGCTTTTTTTTACATTGTTTCATATTTCAACCATCTATTATTTAAGACCTACCTTTGTGAGTCTTTCTGCCATTTCACACTGAGCTAAAGGGGGGTGGGGCACTAACCATAACTCAGAACTGTGATATAAAACACTAAGTATCCTGTTTTCTTGCTTATTTTTAATAGCTATTGTTTATTCTTGCCATTTATTCCACTTTTTATTTTCTGCTGCCTACTTGTTATTGCACTTTCTATTGTCTGCCGCATACTTTTTGCCCTATTTTATTGCTATAAACTATTCTGCACAATTCTAATGCCTTTGTGGACCTTTTAAATCACTTTTGTTACTGCCTCACTTTTTGTAAAGCTTTTTTAGCTAGTTTCACTGTCTGAGAGGTATTAATTGGAAATGTTCTCCTTTTGTTAAGCATCTGTTTGCTTTTCTGTGTTTTTTTGCCAAGGAGGTGTCATATAACTTTTTTTGTTTGCAGTTAAAACCATTTTCTAGAGTCCCCTTGCTCCTTTTTCTGTTTAAAACTTTCATTTAGTATCTCAGTGCTGTTTTCCTGCTCGGTTAAACATTTCTGTAGTGTTTTCTCCCTAAAATACTATGGCTAGTAGCCATAGCATTGTCCATTTTCAGTGATTATTGTCGCTGGGCCTAGTTGTTTGTTTGTAATGGCTGTGTGCTATGAGCACATTTTCCAGGTCATCTTTGATTAGGAGAAGGCATTTTCCTCTTCAGAAAGAGTATGGTGTTGATTGGTCATTGACTGGTAAGGGTTGCCTTGTCAAGGGCATGAAGTAAAGCACCTCACTGGTTCCTTTGAACTCTTTTTTTAAGTTGTTTCAGGTTTCACCCTTCTGTTACTTAAGACCTACCTTTCTGATTGCTTCTGGCATTTCACACTGAGCAAAATGGAGGAGGGGTACTGACCACAAGTCTAATCTATTATACAAAACAATAAGTATCTTGTTTTCTTGCTTACATTTGTTTTCATTATTGCTTATTCTTACCATTTATTGTACTTTTTTGTCTGCTGCCTACTTTTTATTGCACATTTTATTATCTGATGCCTACTTTTTACTGTATTTTATTGCTATAAACTAATCTTCACAGTTCTACTGCCTTAGTGGGCCTTTTAAATCACTTTTTTATGGCCTCAATTTTGTAAAGCTATTTCCGCTAGTTTCACTGTTTGAAATGTATTAATTGGAAACTTTCTCCTTTTGTAATAAGCATCTGTTTGTTGTTCTGCTTTTCTTGTCAAGGAGTGTATGATACAACTGATTTGTTTGCAGTTAAAAGCATTCTCTAGAGTCTCCTTGCTCATTTTTCTGTTTTAAACTTTCATTTAGTGTCTCACTCCTGTGTTCCTGTTGGGATAAACATGTCTGTAGTGTTTTCTACATAAAATAATGTAGCTAGTAGCTGTAGCAGTGTCCATTTTCAAAACTGTTGTCTCTGGGGCTAGTTGTTTGTTTGAAGTGGCTGTGTGTTCTGACCACATTTTCCAGGCCATCTTGGAATAGCAGAAGCCATTCTTGACTTTCCACTTTAGTGAGAATATAGAGTTGATTGGCTACTGGCTGGTAAGGTTTGCCTGGTCTAGGGCTTGGAATAAACTCCTTGTTGTTTTTTGAGCTTTTTTTAAGTTGTTTCCAGTTTCAACCTTTTGTTACTTAAGACCTACCTTTGTGAGTGTTTCTGCCATTTCACACTGAGCTAAATGGATGAAGGTCACTGACCACAACTCTGTTCTGTGATATAAAACAAAAATTCTCCTGTTTTTGACTATGTTTCTACTAGTTCTTGCTTATTTTTACCATTTATTGCACTTTTATTTTCTGCTGCCTATTTTTTATTGCACTTGTTATTCACTGCTGCCTATTTTCTACTGTAGTTTGTTGCCAACTAATGTGCACAGTTCTACAGCCCTACAGGGCCTTTCAAATCACTGTTGTTACTGCCTCACTTTTTGTAAAGCTTTTTTAGCTAGATTCACTATGTGAAAGTTGTTAATTGGAAATTGTCCCCTTTTATCATCTGTTTGTTGCTCTGTTTTTCTTGCCAAGGAGTGTATCATATAACTGATTTGTTTGCAGTTAAAAGCATTCTTTAGAGTTTCTTTGCTCCATTTTCTGTCTAAAATTTTAATTTAGTGTCTCACTGCTGTTTTTCTGTTGGGATAAGAATTACTGTAGTGATTTCTGCCTAAAATATTGTAGCTAGTAGCTGTAGCATTTCTCCTTTTATCATCTGTTTGTTCTTCTGTTTTTCTTGCCAAGGAGAGTGTATTATATAACTGATTTGTTTGCAGTTAAAAGCATACTTTAGAGTCTCCTTGCTCCATTTTATGTCTAAAACTTTCATTTAGTGTCTCAATGCTGTTTTTCTGCTGGGATAAAAATTACTGTAGTGATTTCTGCCTAAAATATTGTAGCTAGTAGCTGTAGCATTGTCCATTTTCAGGATTGTTGTCTCTGTGCCTAGTTGTTTGCAGTGGTTGTGTGTTCTGATCACATTTTTCAGGTCATCTTGGATTAACAGAAGCCATTCTCCACTTTACTATTAATATAGTGTTGATTGGCCACTGGCTGGTAAGGGTTTCCTGGTCTAGGGCTTGGAGTAGGCACCTCATTGGTTCAGTTGAGCTTTTTTAAGTTATTTCTGGTTTCAAACTTCTGTTCCTTTATGAGTGTTTCTGCCATTTCACACTGAGCTAAATGAAGGAGGGCACTGACCACAACTCTGATCTGTGGTTTAAAATAATACATATTGTTTTCTTGCTTATTTTTCTATTAGTTGTTGCCTATTCTTACCATTTATTCCTCATTTTATTGTCTGCTGCCTACTTTGTATTCCACTTTTATAGTATGCTGCCATGTTTATACTGTATAGTGTTGCTATAAACTATTCTGGCAGTTCTGCTGTCTTAATGGACCTTTTCTGTCCCATTTGTTACTGACTGTCTTTTTGTACAGTGTTTTTAGCTAGTTTCATTTTGTGAAAGGTATTAATTGGAAATGTTCTGCTTTTGTTAAGCATCTGTTTGTTGTTGTTTTTTTTCTTGCCAAGGAGTGTATCATATAACTGATTTGTCTGCAGGTAAAAGCATTCTCCAGAGTCTCCTTGCTCCTTTTTCTGTTCAGAACTTTCATTTGGGGTCTCACTGTTGTTTTCTTGTTGGGATAAACATTTCTGTAATATTTTCTGCATAAAATAGTGCAGCTAGTTGGTGTAGTATTGTCCATTTTCAAGATTGTTGTCTCTATCCCTAGTTGTTTGTTTGTAGTGGCTGTGTGTTCTGAGCACATTTTCAAGGCCATCTTGGATTAGCAGAAGCCATTCTCCATTTTAATGAGAGTATAGTATTGAATGGCCACTGTCTGGTAATGGCTGTGTGGTCTAGGGCTTGGAGTAAGCACCACATTGGTTCTTTTGAGATTTTTTTAAAGTTGTTTTATGGTTTCAACCTTCTGTTACTTAAGACCTACCTTTGTGAGTGCTTGTGCCATTTCACACTTTGCTAAATGGAGGAGGGGCACTGAACATGACTCTGAACTGTGATATAAAACAATAAGTATCCTGTTTTCTCACTTATATTTTACTAGTCATTGCTTATTATTACCATTTATTCCACTTTTTATGTCAGCTGCCTACTTTTTATTGCATATTTTATTGTCTGCTGCCTATGTTTTACTGTATTTTATGGCTATAAACTATTATGCACAATTCTTCTGCCTTACTGGGCTTTTGAAATCACTTTGGTTACTGCCTCACTTTTTGTAAAGCTTTTTAACTAGTTTCACTGTGTAAAATGTATTCATTGGGAATATTCTCCTTTTGTTAACCATCTGTTTGTTGTTCTATTTTTCTGGCCAAGAGTGTATCATGTAACTGATTTGTTTGCAGTTAAAAGCATTCTATAGAGTCTCCTTGCTCCTTTTTCTGTTTAAAATTTTCATTTAGCATCTCACTGCTGATTTCCTGCTGGGATAAACATTTCTGTAGTGTTTTCTACATAAAATAGTGTAGCTAGTAGCTTTAACAGTGTCCATTTTCAGGACTTTTATCTCTGGGCCTAGTTGTTTGTAGTGGCTGTGTGTTCTGAGCACATTTTCCAGGTCATCTTGGATTAGCAGAAGCTATTCTCGACTTTCCACTTAAGAGTATAGTGTTGACTGGCTACTGGCTGGTAAGATTTGCCTGGTCTAGTGCGTGGAGTAAGCACCTGATTGGTTCATTAAAGCATTTTTTTAAGTTGTTTCAGGTTTCAACCTTCTGTTACTTAAGACCTACCTTTGTGAGTGTTTATGCCATTTCACACTGAGCTAAATGGATGAGGGGCACTGGTCATAATTCTGTTCTGTGATATAAAACAATATTTCTCCTGTTTCTTCTTATTTCTGTACTAGTTCTTACTTATTCCTACCATTTATTGCACTTTTTGTTGTCTGCTGCCTACTTTTTATTGCACTTTTTATTCTCTGCTGCCTACTTGTTACTGTATTTTGTTGCAATAAACTAATCTGCACAGTTCTACTTCCTTACAAGGCCATTTAAATCACTTTTGTTAGTGCCTCACTTTTTGTAAAGCTTTTTAGCTTGTTTCACTATGTGAAAGATGTCTATTGGAAATGTTCTCCTTTTGTTTATCATATGTTTGTTGTTTTGTTTTTCTTGCTAAGAAATGTATCATATAACTGATTTGTTTGCAGTTAAACACATTCTTTCGAGTCTCCTTGCTCTTTTATCTGTTTAAAACTTTCATTTAGTGTCTCATTGCTGTTTTTCTGCTGGGATAAAAATTTCTGTAGTGAGTTCTGCCCAAAATAATGTAGCTAATTGCTGCAGCATTGTCCATTTTCAGGATTGCTATCTCTCGGCCTAGTTGTTTGTTTGCAATGGCTGTGTGTCCTGATCACATTTTCCAGGCCATCATGGATTAATACAAGCCATTCTCTACTTTACTGAGAGTATAGTGTTGATTGGCCACTGGCTGGTAAGGGTTGCCTGGTCTAATGATTGGAGTAAGCACTTCTTTGGTTCTTTTGAGCTTTTTTCAAGTTGTTCCTCGTTTCAAACTTCTGTTACTTAACACCTCCCTTTATGAGTGTTTCTGCCATTTAACACTGAGCTAAACGAAAGAGGGGCACTGACCACAACTCTGATCTGTGATATAAAACAATAAGTATTGTTTTATTGCTTACTTTTTATTAGTTATTGCTTATTCTTAAAATTGATTCCACATTTTATTGTCTGCTGCCTACTTTGTATTGCACTTTTTATAGTCTCCTGCCACATGTCTACTGTATTTTGTTGCTATAACCTATTCTGCACAGTTCTGCTGCCTCACTGGACATTTTCAATCACTTTTGTCACGACATCACTTTTTGTAAAGGATTTTTAGCTATTTTCATTTTGAGAAAAGTAGTAATTGGAAACGTTCTGCTTTTGTTAAGCATCTGTTTGTTGTTTTGTTTTTCTTCCCAAGGAGTGTATCATATAATTGATTTTTCTGCAGGTAAAAACATTCTCCAAAGTCTCCTTGCTCCTTTTCCTGTTCAAAACGTTAATTTGGTGTCTCACTGCTGTTTTCCTAATGGGATAAACATTTCTGTAATGTTTTCTTCCTAAAATAATCTAGATAGTAGCTGTAGCATTGTCTATTTTTAGGATTGTTGTCTGTGGGTCTAGTTGTTTGTTTGCAGCAGCTGTGTGTTCTGAGCAAATTTTCCAGGCCATCTTGGATTAGCAGAAGCCAGTCTCCACTTCAATGAGAGTGTAGTGTTGATTGGCCATTGGCTGGTAAGGGTAGCCTGGTTTAGGCTAGAAGTAAACACCTCAATGGTTCTTCTGATCTTTTTTTAAGTTGTTTCAGGTTTCAACCTTCTGTTACTTAAGACCTACCTTTGTGATTACATCTGCCATTTCTCACTGAGCTAAACCGATGGGGGGGCACTCACCACACCTCTAGTCTGTGATATAAAACAATACGTATCCTGTTTTATTGTTTATTTTTGTTTTAGTTGCTGCTTATTCTTACCATTTATTGCACTTTTTGTTGTCTGCTGCCTGGTTTTTATTACACTTTTTCTTCTTTGATGACTACTTTTTACTGTATTTTATTGCTATCAACTAATCTGCACAGTTCTACTGCCTTACTGGCTCTTTTAAATCACTTTTTTTACTGCCTCACTTTTTGTAAAGCAGCCAGATTTTCTGTGTGAAAGGGGTTTAATGAAAAATGTTCTCCTTTGTTATGCATCTCTTTATTCTCTTTTTCTTGCTAAGGAGTGTATCATCTAAATTATTTGTTTGCAGTTAAAAGCATTCTCTGTAGTCTCCTTGCTCCTTTTTCATCTTAAACCTTTAATTTACGGTCTTGCTGCTGTTGTCCTGCTGGGATAAACATTTCTGTAGTGTTTTCTGCCTAAAATAGTGTAGCTAGTAGCTGTAGCATTGTCTATTTTCAGGATTGTTTTCTCAGGGCCTAGTTGTTTGTGTGCAGTGACTGTGTGTTCTGAGCACATTCTCCAGACCATCTTGGATTATCAGAAGCCATTCTCCACTTTAGTGAGAGTATAGTGTTGATTGGCCACTTGCTGGTAAGGGTTGCCTGGTATAGGGTTTGGAGTAAGCACCTCATTGTTTCTTTTGAGCTTTTTTTCGAGTTATTACATGTTTCAGCCTTTTGTTACTTAAGACCTTCCTTTGTGAGTGTTTCTGACATTTTCTACTGAGCTAAATGGATGAGGGTCACTAACCACAACTCTGATATGTGATATGAAACTATAAATACACTGTTTTCTTGTTTTGTATTAGTTATTGCTTATTCTTACCATTTAGTGCATTTTTTTGCCTGCTGTCTACTTTTTATTGCACTTGTTATTGTCTCCTGCCTATTTTTTGCAGAATTTTATTGCTATAAACTAATCTGTATGGTTCTACTGCCTTACTGGGCCTTTTAAATCACTTTTGTTATTGCCTCACGTTTTGTAAAACTTTGTTAGCTAGTTTAACTGTGTGATAAGTATTAATTAGAATTTTTCTCCTTTTGTTAAGCATTTGTTTGTTGTTTTGTTTCTCTTTCCAAGTACTGTATCAGATAATGGACTTGTTTACAGTTAAACCATTCTCTATAGCCTCCTTGCTCCTTTTTCTGTTTAAAACTTTCATTTAGATTCTGCTGTTTTCCTACTGGAATAAAAATTTCAGTAGTGTTTTCTGCCTAAAATAATGTAGCTAGTAGCTGTAGCATAGCTCCACACCCTCCTTTCCTATTTTTTTCTTGTTCTTAAACTTAGTAGCTTTGTAGTTCCCTGCCCCTATGGTAAATTTGATCTGACACACTTCTCCCAGTCCAGTCTCATTAGCTCATTCTACTTAATACAGAAAGAACATTTGGGAATGCCAACCCTCATAGTTTCTTTCCCTTGAATTATCATCCATCCCTCCTTTCTCTTTTCCCACTAAAAAAAAATTCAGCTGCTTTTACAGTATGTGTGTTTCCTCCTCCTACTCTATTATTTCATCTTGCTTTTTCAGCTACTTGTTCTTTAAAATTATCAATAGCATCTTTTCTGCAGCATTTATTACTGGTTGTTTTTAGCCTGTTAAAATGGTAAGTGTTATCCTAAGCCTGTTAGTTTTGTCTAGGCACTTGGGCTTTAGACCCACCCCTTAGCTCTCCCTGGCTTCTCTCCCTCAGATCCTGACAAATATGGATGGACAATTTTGTATGGTTTCTCCAGCCAGCATAGTTGATATGGGCATCCTCAGACAGTGTAGCAACTGCCTCGTGCCTGGACAGCCATCTGCTATTACCACCTAGAAACACAATTTGTGAGAGATGCAATTACATTACAAACCTAAAGTCTGTGTTCTCTCCCTCACAAGCCAGTATGTCTGGCATTGAGAAGGTTATCTACACAATCACTACACCTAAAACACCACTTCAGCTACACAACGTACACCCACATATGTGGAGGTTCTCAAGAAAAACATACCCAAACAAAGGATGCCTCAGAAGCAAAAATATACACAAACTCTACAACCCTCCACATCATATACCATGCATAGTCCACACACCTGTGTCTTGCAACCACAAAGGCCTAACCATAAACACAGCATATTAGTCATAGGAGACTCCATTGTGAGACACACAGATGTGCTTCTCACCAGGCTGGATAAGTCACAGTTAGTTGTCTGTCAGGTGCCAGAATCTGCCATATCACACACGCACTCAAGTGTCTCAACAACAAGTACTGTTATGACTCTGTCATAGTCCATATTGGTGTGAATGACTTCAGACATACCTCCCTGGACTATATGAAGAGAGACATAATTGAGCACAAGGAATATGTGTCCCAGGCAGGTATGTCCCTATCCTTAAGCAGCATTCTACCATCACCCAGAATGATGCCTCAATATAAACAGAAAATGATTGACTTTAACAATTGGCTTACTTTCTGGTGTCATTCCAGGGGGATCCAGTACATAACAGCCTGGGAAGATATGATCCACAGACCATGACTAGAGATGGTCTGCATCTTTCTCATTTGGGCTTCAGGCTTCTGGCAAAGGCTCTTGCCTCCCTCATACAGCTTTTTTTAGGAAAAGTCCTGAGGTCGATAAAAGCAACATAAACATTTCAACAAAATGCAAATAAAAGGTCATGCTGTTAAATGCTAGGAGTCAAAACATGAAACTGCACTCATTGCAGGCATTCTTAAACCTGGAAGATGTTGACATTTGTGCAGTCACAGAAACCTGGTTCAAAGCTGTGGAGAGCACCCCAGCCTTACCTGGTTATTCGTCTTATCATACATTTAGACCCCAAACTGTGGGCAGCAAAGCCAAAGAAGATGGAGTTTCAATTTATATTAGACACACACACCTCCAGGCTGGTCAAACAATATGATGCACAGGAGACACTCCAGGTGCAGTTAACCATTGACAAGACCCCTATTCAAATCATAACTAGCTACAGGCCCCCAAATTTGACTTAGGATGCCCACTCCACCTATATGGACCTCTTTGAATCTATCAAAATTCAACCCTTTACACTGATCCTGGACGACTTTAACTACACAAACATAAATTAGAAAAACTACTCATGCCATAATGCAAATTCCCAGAGATTTTTTGATTTTATCAATGCAAATGCCTTGGAGCAGCTAGTTGATAGCCTCACAAGAGATGATGATATCTTGGACTTGGTATTAACCAACATGAGTAACCACTGCAGCACCCCCACAGTATCATCCTCCCTGGTAGGATCTAATGATAAAGTCATCACTTTCAATGTCAGCATCTCCCCTGACCCCTCCCCCTCTAGCTAGAGTCAAACAAAAAAAAAACTTCTCCAAAGCTGATTACAACCTCCTGAGGGATAGTATAAACAGCTTTACAGCCCCATTCCCCTCTGTTGGAACTGGTGCCAATGTCCAAATCTACACCAAAGTACTATATGTGCACTTATATAGATGCATGGAATCAGGAATACCTGACAGATTAAAATCATCCTCCACAAGGACGAGTAAACCTGTCTGGTGGACATCTGCAATAAATAATCTATATAACAAAAGGAAAAAATTGCTGTCCAGGACCAAGAAGGAGCAGGTGCCCAATTGAAAGCAATCTATCCTTAGCATGAACAAGCAAATAAGAGCACTAATGAAATCCTCTAAAGCCAACCTTGAGTCCAAAATGGACAAATCTACTAGAGACAGTCATAAGGCCTTCTTCACATACGTCTGTAGTCTCAAAGGAAGCACACAGATCTGTTCAGAACTGGTGGTCAAGGACACCACATACACAAATGCTGTAGATTTAGCCAACCTACTGACTGACAAGATTCAGTGAAAACTTCAACCTTCTATCCCCCATCAGTAAATCAGGACATCCCATGTACCTGCTCCCATCCCCTT
This sequence comes from Protopterus annectens, assembly GCF_019279795.1. Lineage (NCBI taxonomy): Eukaryota > Metazoa > Chordata > Ceratodontiformes > Protopteridae > Protopterus > Protopterus annectens. Next base: position 1,862,897,666 of record NC_056737.1, read on the forward strand.
ATCTCTGTGTAACAGTCACCACTGCCCTCTCAAAGGCAGAAAATACAGCCTCCATGAGACCCGATAATATCCCGGGATGCATACTACAACATGAACTCAGCCATGAACTTGCAGCACCATTAGGCACCCTATTCAACCAAAACCTGAGTACTGGCTTTGTCCCAGCTGAGTGGAGGGCAGCTGCTGTCATCCCTTTACACAAAGGTGGAGTGTCCACCGATCTGGGAAGTTATAGTCCCATCAGACTAACTAGCCTGAACTGCAAGGCCATGGAATGGACTATCATGGACCTCATGAACAGGGGCAATGGCAACCTCCAAACACTCAACCCTACACAGTTTGGCTTTGTCAAGGGGAGGTCATGTCTGTTAAAGCTGGTCGACTTCTTTGAGACAGTTATCAAAGCCATGGATGAGGGGAAGATGGTACACACCACCTACCTTGACTGGCCAAAGCCTTCAACACTATTCCCCACTCAGGCATAGTAGACAAACTCTCTCAACTAGGTACCAAGCCATATGTTATCAGGTGGGTAGCAAACTGGCTGACTGATAGAACTCACCTAATCAAAACAGGGGAAGCCAACTCAAGCAGTAGACCTGTAACGAGTGGCGTATCCAAGGGATCGGTCTTGGTACCGCTGTTATTCAGGATATACTTTTCTAAGGTGCAGGCCAAAACCAGTTGGTTATGACTGACCAAGTTTTTAGATGACTGCAAGCTGGGCACGGTCATCAATTCCCCACATGATGTGTATATCCTCCAAGAAACATGGCCTCAAGCTGAATGCCAAAAAATGCATCATCATCCCCTTTGGAGAGAGTGATGTCCCCACATATTATCACATTGATAGCACTGTCCTAAGCATGCAATCAGTCATGAGGGATTTGGGCGCCCAGGTTGATAGCAACCTGACTTTTGACCACCATGTTGCTTCCATTGTATGGAAAGCTTTCTATATGGCACACTATATAAGTAAGGGTATCTCATTCAGGGACAAGGAGGTCATAACATCCCTGTATTCTTCCCTTATAAGGCCAATTATTGAGTGCATTTCCCGCTTCAGCATGTATCTCACAAAACACATGCAGCAGCTGAAGAGTCCACAGAGATTCCTCACCAGGAGAATCCAGGGCTTCAAACATGCACCGTATACAGATAGGCTAAAAGATCTGTCCCTCTACTCAGTTTCATACAGATTCATCAGAGGTAACCTCTGTCTGGCATAAAAAGCAATCTCAGACCCTGCCTTGATGGGACTGCTGCATATTCACAAGTCAAGCTCCACTCGAGTAACCCACAAGTGCAAACTCCACCTGGTCTGTGACATCAATAGGACTTGTTGGCGGGACAGATTTGTATCCCAGAGACTTCCCCATCTGTTTAATAGATGCCCTTTCCACCTCAAGGCAGAGAACCTTATTATCCCTTTTCAAGTACAACCTGATAACTGGAAGGGGAAAAAGAAAATACACCCCTGGGATTTCACCTGTGTCCATGCTGGACAGGGGTTTTGGATGATGACTTGTCTAAAGTTGGGCTAAACACTTGGCTGGACTTATAAGGGCCTTGGGGCCAATAGCCTAGTAACTTCCTATGATTCTATGCTCCTATGAGTCTGGTAAATCCCTGTGCAAGATCGGTGCTCTCTCACAAGTGGTTCCATATTTTGATCATAGTGAAGTTCTGTGGTCTGTTTTGCATGCAATGCTCTACTCCAGCATAGATGGCCAACATCTGGGAGGGCTTCTCCTCAGTCCAGTTTGGCATCCAGACACATTGAAGCCTCCTCACAATATTCATGTTGATAATGAATTTCAGAGTATCAAACTTCCAAAAATTGCTCACTGAGGTCCCATTTAATTCTTAAGTAGCAATGGCTGATCTGTAAATGTATCAAAATTACAATTTAAAAGTGGTGCTTATAGGATGTTTTCATATTATTGGAGGGTAATGAACATGTATCAGAGATAATCCTGTCTAATGATACCTATTCAATTACACAGAACACCTTCTCATTACACTGTTATTGATTACTGTGTAAATTTTGAGAAATTTTGTGGATATGCTCAAATGGGATTCTAAAACCTTAAATGATGAACCTCATTAATTATGTATAGTGCAAAGGGGACTTAAAAAGCTGCATGCACCTAACAGGCCTCATTTTTAGGTATACTTGACTTACAGGAAGCTTCAAACGTAATGTGACACCTGATGCTAGTGCTGTGGCGGGAAATATTTATCTTCTTATAGACCTGTGGTATAATTACTCCCTAGAAATGTATCTGTACATGCTTACATTAATATTTTTTTAGGAAAATTTGTCTGTAATACCAAATGCATGTGGCTTACTGGAGGGGTATAGGATTGACCTGTATTCATACAGGTGGGTACATCTGCATCACTAACAAGCAAGTTTTCCATATATTTACTTGTACAGATAAGTGGAAAGTTCCCCATTGAACAGTACATACAGAAGCACTGACAATACATTTGTATGTATTGATGGTGATTCTGTACATTCTGTGGTATATTTATGGAAAACAACATGTTCCAAGAGTATCTTTACATTGCATGTTGATTGATTATGTTATGGATATTCATTGATGCTTAGTAATAAATGTACTATAAATAGTGCCACAATAAAAAATATATCTTCCATCATGTATGGTTGCCTTGTACTCTATGTGGTATGCTTATTGATAACAAGGCTTTCTGATGGATTCCGTAAGTTGTACAATAGCTACTGTACAGGTATTTTCTGATAAGAGTAATATAGTAGTAGTTGCTTCTGAATTTCGTTTCATGCAGACAAAATGGGGATATCATTGACTGCTCACTTTTGATAATATGCAGCCATTCATGTTACTATAACTGGTTGTTTTCTACAGATTTTCTGTATTGGCTTGTGTTGTTTAATGTCTATCGACAGTAGATGTCATTATTAACATGTGTCTCATACACTGTGGCTGTGTCTGAGAGCCATCTAATAGTATTGGTTTACACGTGTTATAAAGAGTATGTGTGAAGTGCATTCATACTGTACTGAGCATGTAGCATAATGGTGTTGTGGTTGACCTTCCGCTGTAATGGGTTCAAATCCCACATTCAACCTCTACAGATATCATAAGTTATGATGTTGTGCTATGTGATACGTATTCAGACATTGTCTTCACATCACATCTGTTGTTTTATATGTCACAGAACTATACAAGACAGGGACTATTTTATATAGCTTTGCAGTGCACATGAATGGAGAAGTCAATTGACAAATGCTGTCAACATAATCATGTCCATATGAATCTTTCCATGTGCATATAACTGTCTTCCAGATGATAAACTGACCTGGGCAATAATTTTTCTCAACAAGATAATGAAATCAGAATTGCTGTTCCATGCCAGCTTCCTGGATGGGTGAGGAATACTGTTTAGAGGAAGGCAGTGTGAGCTGACCTTACCAACAAGATCAATGCTGTGGAAATTCGTAATAGATCCCAGGAGGCCTGTCACCAATGGTGCTGCAACATGATCCTTCATGCAGCCAACAGGATAAGCCAGTTTGAGAGGTCAAGGGATGCCACAGTGGTGGCCAACCATTGACTACCCAGGATGATCTGAGGCAGTTTCTGGCATCCCTGCATACAGCAAGTGGTGAGTGACATACTGAAGGAGGTGTGCCATGTCATACATTTATATGACACTTTTCAGGACATTGTTGTATTTAGAGTACTTCAGTATAGATTATTGCTGGATGCATAGTCATGTATTGTTATTTTTGTGTTGTAAGAGCAGAGATGTGCCACACACATGGATAACAACCAAAGTAAATGTTATGGCATGTTATTGTACAACTGCAGTACATACATAACACTTCCAGTAATGTTTGTAATGTTGTCTGTATTCATTTGCACAGATCCATCCACTTCATCACAGCAACAAGAAATAACAGGTTATTGTCCCAAGATATTGTTACTGTGACCATTACCTGCTAACACCTCTGCCATATTTAATGACACATGGTGTATACTGATATGATGTTCATCAGCCATTGTAACCTACAGATACATCTTCAGGAGACATAATCTATGCAGGTGTACCTACAGGCAGACCAGGTATGCCTCCTCACCATGTTAATAAGCTGCAGCACTGTGTAGAGACCTGCATTGCATGAAATGAATGTCACTGTTTTTCATACAGGGACATCTGGCCAACATGTGCATCATATGTCACTTAAATATCACCTTATCCAGTTACTGTGATGAATATGTCATCAGGCACCTCTGCCTGCATTCATGACTGTGTTGCATAGCCACATGTTGTGTTTGTTTAGTATTTTTCTTACTACAGGATCCGGATTATGACAGACAACACACTCACCACACAGGGAAGATGTAACTGGCATGTTATTTGCTCTGATTTCTACATGTCATTGCTGTTACTTCTGTTGTTGTCCTCCATTAATACTGTGTCTTTCTACCCCTGTGGAAGACAAACGCCATTGGTAACTCAGCTGCAACCAACCAGTATGTGTATGTATTACCTACTGTGTGGTTCACCTCTGCTGGAATGGTACATGTTGGCAAGTATTTGCTCCCTACTACAGTCTGTATGCCTTTGTTTTCCTTCAACAATTGCATTTCAGCCCTCACCTCTGGCACTGAATTCCCACATGGACATGTCAGGCGTGTGTTATGCTGTTATTTCTCACATATGCCATATGCATTTGTTAATCTTCTTTGTAAAATTTTCTAAGTATGTTAACTGTCTTAGACTTGTGTATTCATCTTCCCTTGTAAAAATGCATATATATGTGTGACGCCTGAGCCCTGGCTCAGTACTCAAGGAGCCTCAATCTTCACTGCTAACACCAGAGAGGGGGTCTCATATATGAGCAAATGATAACAAATACACACAGTAAAGTGCAATTTCCCTTAAGAGCACACAGAGATCACAGTCAGTCTGGAGCTGGTTGCTCCTTTGCTCTCCAGGTCCCCAATAAGACTCCCCACTGGCACAGCTATAGGGTCCAGATCTCAGCTTAGTAGGCAAGTTAAAACCTCTAGCACCCTCTCTGTCCAACAAATGTTTTGTGTCCCTGCCCAAGTAGCTGACATACAGACACACACACACACACACACACACACACACACACACACACACACACACACACACACACACACACACACACACATGCACACACACTTTGAGAAGAGTTTATACAACCACACAGACACTTCTGGGGAAGGCTGACACAGGTTTTACAGCTGTGCCCCTTTCTCCTAGACTATACGGTAATTTACTTTGCCACCACCCACTAATACTTATCAGCTACTCAATTGCCCTTAAAAGGGTGACCAATTATTACTGTGCAATATTATTATCCAATTGGTAAGTGTGACTAAACAGTCAAGGATTATTAGAGTGACTTGGTACAGGATCAATATAAGCATGCAATGTACTCTTAGAGCTTAACTTATCTCTACACAAAACAGCCACAGTTAAAAGGTTTTAAACATATTTAATAATAAATAATTAAAAACACAAGACAATACTTTCTGCTACACAGTGCTAGCCAAGAGTTCAGAGATCACTCAGAAATACTTAAAATAATTCAGTACTACAGTTCTGACATCACAGAAAAAACACTTAGTCTAATATTTCTAGTTTCTAGCTATTTCTAAAAGAAATCACAAGTCTAAGATAACATATCTCGAGCAAGACAGTGCTGTGAGTTGGATGGTCAAGACAAATATGCTTAATAATCTCTGGTTCTCTTGGTTTAAACTGAAATTGCAGTTCTGATAAACATTACATCATTTTACACAACTTCATGGGGTTCCCAGGCCAACAGAAACTACATCGACATTATTTTACACCTAGGCAGAAACCATAGCAATAAAATACATTTGCATGTTTAAATCTAGCAATCTAACTTTTGGTTAAAACAATAGAAAGAATGTGATAGCCCAGATGGAAGGACTCTGAATCTTTAACTTCAAAGGACAGACATGAAGTAATTTCAGCTTCAAAGGACAGGCATGAAATGCTTGTCTTAGCTTTCTTTACAGCAGAGGGCAATGTTGTTACATTTTTTTGAAGTTCAACATTTCACAGCATATCCTTTCATTTAAGAAAACAAGCCTGTATTTCAACATTCATATTTACAAAGGACAGAATTATGTACCAAATTGTGTTTGACTGGGCTGGCAGCCTTCACCCATCTATACCAGTCTTCACATTCCCTCCCTCCCCCGAAAACTCAAGCTAGTTTTTCAAGTGACCATTGAGAAATGCTGCTTGAGAGAGTTAGGTCCAACTGAGTGTACCTTACCCCATTCCCTGTCTTGAGAGCCCATCTGCATTGGCATCGTTTCTCCCACTGCGGTGCTGCACTGACATATCAAATGCTTGCAACCATAGGCTCCATCTTAGCAACTTGGCATTTTGCTGGCTGGCTCTGTTTAACCATGCTAGGGGGTTGTGATCTGTCATAACAATGAATTTCCTTCCATACAGATAAGGCTGAAGTTTCTGCAGTGCCCACACTATGGCTAGACATTCCTTTTCTACAGCTGAATAGCATTTCTCTCTGGGTTGGAACCTACTACTGAGATAAACCACTGGGTGCTCTTTCCCCTCAGAAGAAATCTGGATATGTACAGCCCACACCCCATAGTTTGAAGCATCCACCCGCACAACAAATTATTTGCTGTAATCTGGACTGGCTAACACAGGGGGTCCTCCCAAAGCTTCTTTAAGCTTCTGGAATGCCTGTTCATATGCTGGGATCCACACTACCTTATCTGGCTTGTTTTTCCTTGTCAGGTCTATGAGGGGAGCAACTATGGTACTATAATGGGGGACGAACTTTCTCTAGTACCCTGCTGTCCCTAAAAATGCCCTCACCAGATTTTTAGTAACTGGTGCAGGCAATGCCTGAATGGCTTCCACATTGGCAGGTTCTGGTTTTATCTTACCACTCCCCACTCTATGTCCTAGGAAGGAGATCCCCACCATACCCACCTGACATTTGCTTGGCTTAATGCTCAACCCTGCCCTCTGTAGTCTGCCCAGCACCTCCTTGACATGCTGAAGGTGCTCTGTCCAGGAATGGCTGTAGATGGCAATATCATCTAGGTAAGCAAGGGGAAACCCTCCTGATCCTGCCAGTATATTATCTACCAGCCTCTGGAAAGTCACTGAGGCATTCTTCATCCCAAAGGGCATCTTTGTAAACTCATACAAGCCAAAAGAAGTTACAAAGTGACATCTATGTAGCACTGAGAGTCAAGGGCACATGCTAGTAACCCTTGGTAAGATCAATGGTTGCAAGATACTTAGTTCTGTGTAACTATTTAATTTCCTGTAGTCAACACAGAACCTGGTGCTGCCATCCCTCTTTAGCACCAACACCACTGGGGAGGCCCAGGGACTGTTGCACTCTTGAATCATCCCTAGTTCCAACACCTTCTGTACCTCCTCCCTCAGAGTCTATTTGACTCTTTCAGGCACTCTATACAGGGTCTGCCTAATAGGTCTTTGGGGTCCTGTATCCACCTGGTGCTGCCCAGGTGGGTGCACCCCAGTTTCCTAGTGAACATGTCCCCAAATTCCTGCAACACTGCTCGGATTTCTCAAACCTGGGCAGGAGATAGCTGCTGGGACATTGCTATCCCTTTCACTGAGGTGTCAGCCTGAGCCTCACTGAGGAGATCAGTCCCCAGATGTCCATTAGAGTCCTCCTGCAATCCACTGCAAATGCTCAGCACAAGGGCCTCCCTATCATGGTAAGGTTTCATCATGTTAACATAGTACAATTAGTGCCCCTGCTGTCTGCCTAGCAGTTTAACCATGTAGTTAACATCACTTACCTTTCTTATCACCTTGTAGGGACCCTCCCAAGCCGCTTGCAGCTTGTTGTGTCTGACATTACCTGCTGCCCCACAGCATACTCTCTAGCTTGAGCATTCCTGTCATACCACACCTTTTTCTGTTGTCGGGCTTCTGCCAGGTTCTACTGGGCCAAGCCCATGAGTTCTCTGAGCTTTGTCCTAAGGTTTAGGACATATGTTGAAACAGACTCCTTGTGAGACTTGCACTTATCTTCCCACTCATCTCACATTAAATCTAGAGGTCCCCTCACCCTATGCCCATACAGCAACTCAAAGGGCAAAAAACCTGTGGATTCCTGGGGAACCTCTCTGTAAGCAAATGACAGATGGGGCAAATATTTGTCCCACTCCCTCTTAAACTGCCTGTAGCATGGACTTGATTGTAGAGTTTAACCACTCAACAAGACCATTAGTTTTGGGATGGTAGGGGGTGGTTTTCATTTGCTTCACCCCACAGGGTTTCCACAGACAAGCCAGCCGGTCTGACATGAAACTGGCACCTCTGTCAGTCAGTATTTCTTTTGGGAAATCTACCCTGCTGAAAATCTCTAACAAAGCATTTGCCACCTTTTCTACCTCAGTGGAGGACAAAGCTACTGCCTCAGGGTATCATGTAGCATAATTCACTACCACTAGGATATATGTTTTCCCTGTGGAAATTGGGATACTCTGAGGACCCACAATATCCATAGCTACCCTCTGAAATGGCTCCTCAGTCACAGGCAAAGGCATCAAAGGAGTTCTCACCTTGTAACATGCCTTGCCTACCTTTTGGCACTGCTCACAGGTCCTGCAATACCCTGTAAAAGCTCTGGAAATTCCAGGCCAATAGAAGTTCTGCATAATATGCCTCTTTGTATGTTTTATGCCCATATGACCTGCAAAGGGAATATCATGGGCTATGGCTAGAAGTGCCAGACGGTAGGCTCTAGGCACTACCAACTGTTGTACTCTCTCACCTTTTAGCTCTCCCTCAGGGGTCCACTCTCTGTATAGTAACCCCTTGTCCCAGTGTACAGATTCCCCCTTCCCTTGAGAATCAGGTGCCTCCCTAGCTACCTGCCTCATGCCTTGCAATGTAGGGTCTGAGAGCTGACCCTGTCTCAACTCTCTCCTTGTAACCCTTCCCAGCTCCCCTTCCACAGGAAGTTTGGTATCCTCTGACAGTGGTGCCTCACTATCAGCCTGGGTACTACTACTCACCTCTACCTTTGCAGTCAATCTATCCAAGGGAACATCAGTACCCACAAGCAGCTGTGGCTCACCTTCAGTCTCACTGCTACAGAGTAGCTCCCTCCCTGAAGTAACCACCTCATCAGTCCTAGCTGCAAGTATGCAGTCTGTCTGGGTCTCCTCTAAGCTACCAGACCCACATACTTGTTTCCTAGTCTGACTGCATGCAACTGCACAAGCACAGGGTACTGCACTATCAGAATCATTCCCTATCAGGACACCTGCAGGTATATCCTCAAACACACCTACTTGCTGGATTCCTTTTCCACCCTCCCAGTCAAGGTGAACCCTAGCCAAAGGTATTTGGAATGGGATCCCTCCTAAAGCCCTGACTGGAGTACACTGCACAGGCAAGTTGTTCTCCTCTGTAATCATTGCAGGCTTTACAATGGTTATATCAGAGGCTGTGTCTCTCTTGGCAATGGCCTATTTGCCATTCACTACAATAGGATATAGCCTCTGGTGGTAGTTTGGTACCCTTGTTGTCCCAAGACAACCTACTATTGGCATTTTACCTTTCCCACTTACTGGCCCTCTCACCTTTTGTTCCCCACCTTGCCTATGTGGACATCTGTATGCCACATGGCCCCACTGGTTGCATTCAAAACATTTAACCCTAGCTCCTGGACATGTACCTGGACTAGTGGCTTCCCATGCTACTGGCAGATTCTGTTGGGGCAGTCTGAGCTTCCCACCATGGGTTCCTTTAGACCCATGAGCAGTACTGGGGGGTCCCCTTCCTGTGCAGGGCTGCCCTGCTTGCCAGATATAGGTCTCCCTTCTTCCCCAACTCATCTGAAGTAGCACATTATCTATCAGCTAACCAGATCCTCATGTCCTCAGGCAAAGTGCTAAGGGCTTGTTCCCTCACCAAAAGGTCTTCCAGCCCTTCAAAAGTGGTGACCTGAAATCCACTCACCAACCTATGGAAATAAGTGCTCAAGTTAGCAACATATTCACACACACACACTTTCCTCTGCCTTGCGTCTATGCTCACAAAACCTTTTCCTATATGTTTCAGGTATTAGCTTAAACTCCAATAGACAATTGTTTACATCAGTATAATCAAAACATGCAACATCAGACATTTTAGATAAAACAGTTACACCTTTACCATGGAGTAAGGGGGTCAGGAACCATACAGAGAGCCCTTGCTCAACTTCATACTGTTTACATACCCTCTCAAACATATGAATGAAACTATCAAAATTATCCCCCTCTTTAAACTGTGGAAGACGTTTACTGACTTTTTGTGCTTCTGGGGTCCAGTTACTCCTTTTACCATTACCTCCATGACTCTGGTGAAGAGTCAGCATCTCCTTCTCATGCTGCTGCTGCCTCTCCTTTTCCTCAGCTTCCAGGCATAGCAGTTTCTCATTCTCCTCACTCTCTAGATGCCTCAGTCTCTCAGCTGCTTCTAATTCATATGCCTGGCCTCCAACTCAAGTCTATTTAGCTTTAGATGGATTTTTAAGTCCACTGCAGAAAGGTTGAGCTGTCCATTCTCCGAGGGTATTATATCTCCACTGCCAGTCTGTTTGTCCTCCTGGTTGCTGTTTTCTGATGCATCTGTAACCAAGGCTGCAATCAGGTCTGCCTTAGTCAGGTTTCCATGCACCAGTTCCCTAGCCTGGCACATCTCTGCCAGCTGGCTCCTTGTCTGCTTTCCATACTCCTCTGCTAGCATGCTGCCTGCTCACCCTGACTAACTAAGCTAACTAAAGAAATAAAACAATTGTGATCTGAACTCTGAGTATTCACTCTGTGGCTGTTTTAGAGTACAAAAACACCTTCAAAGCTCACTGCAAACAAGCAACAAGATTCACTCTACCCACACCACTACAAGCCAGTTAGTATTTGCCAACTAATTAATATGTGATGTGGATATCCTACTGCTGCCAAGCTGGCAGCCTTCACCCATCTCTGCCAGTCTTCAAAATATGTTTTTTTCTTTTTTGTGTTTCTCTGCAATTTTTGACTTTTATTTTGTTGTTAATTATGTAAAAGCTATATATTTGTCTCCTTCTTCTCTGTACTGGAGCTTTTCTCCCTGAGTCTCTACTGAAAATGGGTTTCTCGTCCAGTCAGACTTTCCCAGTAACCAAATGTCAAATAAATAAATAAGACTAAATAAATAAATATGTTGTATGTGTAACACAATTGTCAACCCCCTCTTTTATAGGTTCTGTGGGTCACACTCAGACATGACCCCTGGTAAGTCCTTTGCTTCTGCAACATTGTAGTGACATTGTTGTGCTATATGTCACTACTGAGCACCAGCATGTGATATACATTCATCTGACCAATATCATCTCTCACTTCTTTATGCACATCCACTGCCTGCATCCTCCAATAGGCCATCCCCTAATCCTGCGGAGGATGTGATTTGTCTGATTGTGCTGGCATGGCCCACTGACACAGAGGATACAGATTTGGTGATACAGTCCAGCCCAGATGCTATAAGTTATGTGGATGAGGCTGTTGCCTTAGATGCGGAGGAAAACATATCCAACCATTCTGATAATGTGGGGACATTGGATGGTGGACAGGATGAGATCTATGAAAAACAGACTCATGCTGAGACTCCTGCTCATGTTAACAGTTCTCACAACTCATTGATAATGCCCATTACATTAGACATGGGTGTGCAGCTGGTGTGCATCGGCACTTGTCAGCGAATGTCCGTCTACTCCTACAGGCAAATGAACGTGCCCAGCAATGTCATGTATTTGATATTTGTGCACGAATCTGTGCCATAGATTGTGTTGCACATCAGCTGTCTGTGTTGCATGAAGGACAGGAGTGCAGAGATGGTAAGGTCATGGGGATGTTGGCTGCGCAGAATAACATCATGTTATTTTTGGCACAGTCCATTAAAACCCTGGTTACAGCAGTGCTGTAGTATGGACTAGGTTTTACATGACTTGACTGTGCTTAGCCAAGTGCCACATGGGAAAGGCAGGTCCCCTCTCAGTAGATCAACTGATCCCCAATGGGCATTAATATCCATGCTGCAATGTGCACACATATTTTCTGCTGACCAATCCAGCGTGGGACCAGCAGTCACAATCACACAGTCATCTTGCACCCATCTCCTTCCCACAATGTGTCTCCACATGTTGGTGTTGTCCCATCAGTCTCCTCTGTAGAGCAACATAAGCAAATGTTTCCATACATGACAGGGGCAGCCAGGACTGCAGTGTAAGTCATCAGCATGGGCTCCCTAGGCTGCATTTGAGTAACACTGAGAGTTGATCCACTATGTCCTGTAGTGTCAGTCTGATCCCATGGTGATGATGAATGTTGTGCAAACCACTGATGATTTAATTTCTGTGGTTGTTGTGGACTCTGATGTCATATGAGCCTGTCAGTTTAACTGACCAAGGTGACTCCATTCAGTACTTAACACTTTTTTCTCTATTTTATATTGCTATAAGTTACTAGTGATATTGCAGCAATTGTGAAGTAGTCCTGAGTTGCTTTCATGTCTACAGAATAGTGGAGAAATAGGGATGGAGTTCACAACAGTATGGCCTTTGTTGTCTGCCATACACACGTACACCACTATGAGTCTGTATGCATCCTGTGCCACTTGTGGTTGTGTTGATGGTCCCTCTCATGTTTGGTTTCTGCATGTTATATGTTACAAATATGTTGTCATGTCTGATGTTCATTGTGTACATCTACTGGGAAATTTCCATTAGATGCAATCTGTTCTGCTGTTGTGGGGCAACACCTGGACATCACTGTTTAATCAGTGTACTTCTATATGTGTGGCTTATTATGACTCCAAGGTGTGTCAGATGCTGCCATGTTGCCTGAGCAAGGACTTGTGGTCAAATTGTCTGTCACTCACACATGCTTCTTCTGCCCCCTGTGTTCTCCATCTCCTGCTCTAATAGCTGTGGAATGTCATCTTGAGATGTCTGGGGGTCTTCGGGTAGGCCACCCACACATGCAGAGGGCAAACATAATGTGTGGTTGTTAGCACATTGTGTAGCACAGTGCACACAGTATTCATCTGTACTGTCTTTTCAGGTGTGTACTGCAGCTCGCCCAGGGATGTGTCCAGACATAAACACACACACACACATATATATATATATATATATATATATATATATATATATATATATATATGTGTGTGTGTATATATATATATATATATATATATATATATATATATAGAGAGAGAGAGAGAGAGAGATCTACTTCAGAAGCTAAATATTTCAAAACCTCGAACTGCAAATGGTCGAGACCATGAGATCGGAGCTTTTAAACGTTGAAATTCACGTAGCAGCAAACAGAATGAAGTAGAAGTCACCACAATAGTAAAAATAATGTTATATTTATTATCGGAATAAGTGCTTTCACGTACTGGCAAGGTACACTTCTTCAGGTTTGTGAAACATTGAAATTGTAATTAAAAAAATAAAAACAAAAAGCCCTCCCACCCCACCCCCAAATAAATATACCAACTCCAAGATTGTACTACAGTGGTAAATGGTAAATTTCCCATTCCATGCTGTAAGGCGATTTCCATTTAAAAAGTTCAGTTTCCAAACTTTGATATTATGGTCTCAACCGTTTCCAGTATGAAGTTTTGAAACTTCTAGCTTGTGAAAAGAATCCATATATACATATATACACATTTATTTTATTTATTTTTATTCTATTTTATATTATTTACATTTGTTGACCGGGAGTGTCTGACTGGACGTAGGTCCATTTTCAGCAGATGCCCAGGGAGAAAAGATCCACAGTTAAAATATACAGACAGTCGGCACATTGGATTTACATAGCGATTAACAATTTGATTAACATAGCAATTAATTACAAACATAGTTACAGATGAAGAACATAGTACATCAGTAGGCAACTAGAATCTTTATCTGTGAAGTACATAACAGACATTAACAATTGTTACAATAAGAAGTTCCTGCTGTATAATAAGTAGTAGGCTTATAAGCATCTGAGCTTGCTATAATCAAGGTAGTTAGTGGGGTGGAAGGAAAAGTAATGGTTGGATGGGGTGGGTGATATTAGAGTGGGAGTTGCAAGGGCATAGCCAGCATGTTTTTAGGTGCACTTTTAGTAAAGTTTTGAAGTGGGTGCATGATGGTACGGAGGTAATTGTGGGTGGGAGGGAGTTCCATAATTTGGCTATGGCACAAGAGAATAGTGCTTCACCAGTAGAGTTATTGTCTTTAGTGATCTGCAAGTGATTTTTGTTTGCTGGATCTTAGTGGTATAGTGGTGTGACAGGGTTGGAGTAGATTCTGGATGGATGGGACATTTAGTGGATGGTTTACTAGTTTGTAGGCGAG